>NW_027115088.1:182245-227986 GCF_000696795.3 Halyomorpha halys
GTAATAAGGAGCATCAAGGATTTTACGTAGGATTTTGGATTGTAACGATTAGATGCGGGAAGAATTTGATGGTTTGGTGGAGCCCCAGAGCTCAATTCCATATGTCCAAAGGTCTGATTATCGTAGTGTATACTAATTTTTTGTAGTGAATGGGAAGTTTAGAGCCAAAAAAATTTTCAAACTTCTGGTGCGCTGTTCGCATCAACTTTCACTTATATAAAAAATCGTACATTGATTTTTTTCAAAGAGAACATAACGAATATCAACCAGCCAAGAGTCCAATAGCATAACAAAGGCGAAAATTGTTTAAAGCTTTCAGGGGAGATAGGACGATATTGCCCTTTTCCGATTCGAGATACTGCCTCTATCTTTCCTTATTTTACTGCTTGAGTTCATTTAATAAATTTTTTTAATATTTTGTTTTTATTCATTCTTCATTATTGCTAACAATATGATCTGTTTTTTAAATTTTAAATAAAGAACTTAAATGATTTTTTTTTTTAATTATTCTATAATTAGGGATTTCTGGTTGGTAGGTTATAAGAAATATTTTCTATAACATATGAAAAAGCCCTAAATATGTAATTTCAATTTCCTATGACTTTTCTTTTATGAGCTAGGCTGTTTAAAAACTCACAGACATTTTTCTAGGCTTAGTTGTTTGGACTAAAAACATGCGTTTATGTTGAAAACCCGAATTCGAAATTTTATAAGAGCTCAATACATTTGTTTCCAATATATTCTATTCATGGCTAAGTGAAAGTAAAAAAAAAACCGTGACTATTGCCTAATGTTCTAAATCATAGCTCTCTGGCAACATGTATATTGTTATGTATAGGCCTATTGACAATCCTGGGTATTATTAAGGTGTTTCGTCATCAGCCCCTATACCTGGTCAGGGTATCCTTTTGCGAAGCTTTTAGCGTCCCCGGATATGAAAACAACCAAAACTGTATTAAGTTTGGTATATTACCTGAGTCCCCTGAGAAAATTAGGTTGGCTAATCTTTAAGTGTTCTTACATGACAGGTTTGACGAGGGAACGAAATCAAATTAAGTTGGTGCAGGCCCTTCCTGGACATGCATAAACTTTACCACCCCCTCTCGGACCTCGGGAGGGGAACGCCTGCCCAATCAAATATGAGATTCGAAATAAGGTAACGCCACAAAAGGAAAGTGGCAGAAAAATACAGAGAAAATCTAGAAGATCCAGACGGAGACACTCAACAGGAAGGCTTAGACGGATGAGGACCACAGTCAGGAGGCAGGCATAGAAGATGCACTTCGACCAGACGAAGTCGTGAGAAGGGCCTCGAGACCTGGACATCCCTTATGAACGACACCTACGGCACTACATCACACGGCATCAGCAGCTATAAGTATAAAATTAACCAATAAGTAATAATCTATATTTTATGGCAACCTTTATCTGAATCATTTTAATCATAATAACAAATTGTAAATAAATACTTAGTTTCTTTATGTAGTTTGTTTATATATAGGGTGTTTTTTTGAGCCCGATAGAACTTGAAATTGTAAAAAATAACACAACAAATTAAATTGTAATCAAAATTTTTTTTTTATTCGAAAGATCAATACGTGACATTAACATTTGAAAATGATTTCGGGCATATGGGCACCGCGGCTGTTCTTGACGAAGCGCATTCTGGACGTCCAATTTTGGGCCACTTTT
The DNA here is from genome assembly GCF_000696795.3 of Halyomorpha halys. NCBI lineage: Eukaryota > Metazoa > Arthropoda > Insecta > Hemiptera > Pentatomidae > Halyomorpha > Halyomorpha halys. The sequence goes on from NW_027115088.1 coordinate 183,938, forward strand.
TCGAGCACTGCTGGCCGTATGTCACGAATAACACGAACAATGCTGGCCTCCAAGGCGTCAATTGTTGCTGGTTTATCAGCATAAACCAGTGACTTCACGTAGCCCCACAGGAAATAATCGAGAGGTGTCAAATCGCACGACCATATGCGGCAATTTTGCTTATTAACAAACCCGTTAAGCCAAAAATGCGCCTCATCGCTGAACACAATTTTACAGAATGCGCTTCGTCAAGAACAGCCGCGGTGCCCATATGCCCGAAATCATTTTCAAATGTTAATGTCACGTATTGATCTTTCGAATAAAAAAAAAATTTTGATTACAATTTAATTTTTTGTGTTATTTTTTACAATTTCAAGTTCTATTGGGCTCAAAAAAACACCCTATACTATTATATAACCTAATATACTACCCTTTATTATACTATATAATTAATGGTAACAACATTTTATAAATATAAAGGTATTGGTAACCTGGTAAACACACAAATAGCGTTTGGAAAAGAATCCAATCATAATAATAGTTTTTTAGGACTCAATATATAATTAATTAATTAACTTATTTTTGGATAATTGCCTTCAGCGATTAGCCTGGCATCCCGATTAAATATCTATAGATACATAGCAATATAGACTGTAAAAACTATATTATACGAGTTTTCATTAGGAAAAATACCGACAAAAAACGATTTTGATGATCATCGTTATTGGTCTTTTTTTCAAAGAGGTTTCAAACACTATAGAAAGGTTCTTGTAATGGACTAGGTATGTCGAACTAGGATATTCTAGTAGTTTGAAGGTGGGATGGGGTGCAGTTTAGTTTTCGCCTGTCCATGGATATATCTGCTACATAGAATTACCTGACTCATGACAAGGATCTTCCATTTAGTCCAATGTTTTCCGATATACAACTACCAGCAGAATAAAAACAACAAAAATCAAGTTAGCATCTGTGTTACACGTTGCTACAACTGTAGTAATCAAATATATTTTATTCAAATGAAGTACAAATTTTCATTACAACTAACATTTCATAGAAAATAAGACATTTTTCCAAATGAAACATTAATTTTTACAGTTGCTCTTTTTAATTATTTAGTTAATTAATATTATTGATATATGGAATATATTGTTTTAAATTAGGGAGCGGAGTAGCGTAGCGGTAAATCGCTGTGCATCTAACTTCAAGGTCTTAGGTTCGAATCCGGCTAGGAAAGATAATTATTTATTTTTTTAATGTTGAAGTGAGTCAATCCTGTGCGTTCAGAATCCACTCAGCCTCTTTTGTGGAAAAATCTGGTGGTCGAGCGTGACTGGCCAAATCACCTCCTTTCCACAACCTTTGGCTCTCCTTTTTTTTCTTTTCAAGAAATCGAAATTAAGAGTACTTTAGAGTAAGACTCTATAGTGTGACACTTCTGGTCAGTCGATTTTATCGAAAAAGTTCCATTACTATATACTCCATATGTAGATAAGTGAAAGTGAAATGAAATGAAATAGCCTTTTATTTGTGCAATAAATTAAAATCATACAAAATACAATATAAACATTTAAAGAAGATAGAGAGAAAAAAAAATTATATTTATAATAGTTGACAAAACATTAACTTCTATCAATTTTCTTTCCATCTTTCTGTATCCTTTCCTGCAAAGGCCTTCCCTTTCGGGAGTAATAGTCTGGGCACTTCCCGGGGTGACCAGCCCTATTGGGAGGCGAGTTCTTACCATTTCTCCTTCCAAACATCCCTGTCCCTAGCAGCTCTCCAGAGGAGTCCTGTCATCCTCTTGAACATATCGCTCCATCTCTCCTTTTGACGTCCTCTTCTTCTTTGAAGGTCGTATGGAGTTCATTCTGTGGCAATTTTTGACCACCTGTCATCTTCTCACCGAAGGAGATGTCCTGCCCAGTTCCATTTGCTCAATCTGGTCATCTTCAATGTGTTAGTAAATCCGGTTTTTTCTGGATTCAAGCATTTTTTATTCGATCTCTTTTCCTCACATTCACAATGTTTCTTCCAATATTATTTTGACACACCTGTAATTTCCTCTCCTGAGCTATAGTCAGTGGCCACGCTTGACATCCATAAATGACCACTGGGCTAATACAACTATCGGAGATTTGCCTTTTAAGGTCAATACTTGTTTTTCCCTTCATTATATGCCTAAGGAACAAAACCTTTTTCCAACCGAGTGCCAATCTCCTCTGGACCTCCTTTGCTCCTCTATCCGTGAATGATATTAACTGACCCAGATAAATATACTCTTCAACATATGCCAACTTATGGTTGTTAATTTTACACTCCTCTTTTACGCCATTTGTCATAAGTTTCGTCTTCTGGTAGTTCGGATAAAGACCAACCTCATAACACAATGCCAGAAGCCACTTCATCATTTCTCTCAGTTGTTCCATGCCTTTTGCAAAGAGCACAATATCTGGAAAACGTAGGGTGCTCAGCAATTTTGCATTTATTTTAATGCCTACTTCTTCCCATCCAAGACGCCAGAACACCATCTACAACACAAGAACAAACAAAATTGGGGATAGCGGATCACCCTGTCGCACACCCCTCTCAATATCAAAGCTTAGTCCTTTCTTTTCAGTCATAATAAATGCTGTCATCTCCTTGTAAAGCTCTGTTATTATCTTAATATATTTGTCCTTTATTCCTATTAATCCCAGTGCCTTAAATATAAAATGAAATAGACATTCATTAAAAGTATGAAAATAGTATCTTAAAGGAACTTGAGGTTATCATGAATTTTAAATCTTTACAGACAAAAGCCACTTGATAAAACTCACACTTTTCCTGGACTACCTACTGGTTTGAAATATATATGAATTCTTGAAAGTCATTTAAGAGTTCAACCATTGGAATTTCAAGAATCAGGTTTGGCATATTTTTATATATATTTAATTTAATTGAGTTTATTTATTCATTTTATTGTTAAAAAATCCATAAAATTTAGCAATATATTATTTATCTCATCTATAATTACTTTGATCATAAATTAATTCTTTATTTAGATTTCATGAATATTTTTCATCAATCAAGTCACATCAAACAAGAATTCAAATTATATATAAACATTTTTATTTTGACAAATCTACCAGATTCAATTTTCATTGTTTAATTAATATGGAATACAGCTTTTAATGGTAGACTTGAATATCAAATCTATGGATGATCTATCCATTAGGAATATGAAGGAGGTGGAGGAAGAGTGGAATCGATAGTGTATTTTGTCGAGCTGAGAGCTGAAAACTAAATTCCTACTTGGCTTGGAGTTAACATCCACTTTCATCTCCTGGAATAATTAGATCCCTCCGGGCAGGGAAGTCATTTGAAGTCGCTACAGAACAAGAATCAAATCCTCTTCTCTATTTCCAGCTAGGAACGGTAGAAGGAATCTGCAATGGAAATGGTTTCTTTGAATAGAATATTTGTAATATTCTCTTTGGTTAGAGTTATCATTCTCATGATGTATGTGATAATACTGCTTCTAATCTACATAATTTAATCAAGGACTGTAACTTTTGATGTAAAAGGTGGAACTTATAGTTCCTTTGAGATCTGAATTGCTTATTTTTTTCTATTAAATATTCCAAGATATTTAACATTATTAATTCAATTTTTTTTTTTTATCAAATCGATCGCTATTCGTCTCAGCTAATAACACAACCTCTCCCACATATCATACCATTGCTGCTCTACCACAGGGTTCCTGTCTATGTCCCATACTATTTAAATTCTTCATAATTGATTACCCAACATTTAAAAAAGGTTGATATAGCGATAAATATTTATTTATTTATTGCTATTTACAACTATATTTACATAAAAACGCATTAAGTAAATTTGATGTAAAATTATAATGGAGTGATACAGGCATGTAGACAAACTACCCATTGGTAGCACTCTAATCATACTTCTACACTAGAAGTTCTCGAGGCCATCTTATGTTCAGGCAGCTCGTAGGATTGTCAGGATTAGAAGAAGAAGCTATGTTAGTAACTAGAAGGTTTTGATGGTTAGGAAGTTTATATTGGAAGGATTGATATCTGATTCGCGCTCTATCGGTTACATATGGAACATTAAGGTCTTTATGGATGATATTATCTGTGACAAAGTAGGGAGTATTGAGAATTTTACGAAGGATTTCAGATTATAAGGATTGGATTCGCGAGGAATTCGAAGGTTTAGTGGAGCCTCAAAGCTCAACTCCATATGTGTAGATAGGCCTTATTATAGTCATGTAGGTAGATCAGTCTTTTTTAGTTTATACCGGAAGTTTATACCGTTGGTCTAGAAAATGTTATAATATTTAGAATCTACTTGCTATTTCCTATCTTCTCAGTCTTGTATGTGGATTCCAAGATAGTCGTTTGTCCAGATGTTGAGGGGAATTCGAAGCTTTAGAAGTTACTTTAGACAGCAAACTATTATTTATCACCACATCAATTCGAAATTGGAAAATGCAAGGAAAATTTTATACAAAACGTATCCATACTTATGCAATAAAAAATCAAAATTATCCAGTAGAAGTAAATTGATACTATTAAAGCGGTACTAAGACCCATCTTAACATATGCCTGCCCCATATGGACCTTAACTAGTTCATCTAAAATAAAAAAATGCAAGTATTTCAAAACAAATTTATTAAAATTGTTGATAACTATTCATATTACACAAGAATATCTAAAATGCACTCTGAATTAAATATGAAATAATTTCTCCCAATCTTACTCCAACTCATTAAACCCTCTATGCTCATAAATTAAAAATTACACTAAAACTACAACGGGTACATATAAACAAAAAAAAAACTAAATACTTATTAATGTTAATAAAAATCAATAATATGTATTTCATGTTACTCAATGATAAGTATTTTATTATATCTAATTTTACGTATTTTATTTTAATTTAATGTTTTTTTTCCCCTTTGGTTTGTTTTACAAACCTGTAAAATAGAGTAACTATATACAATGTAGATAGTTTCAAGAAAATTTTATTGTATTAGGGGGTATGCTAAAACAATAGGTTGAAAATTGTACAATGTATATTTTTGCAATAAAAAATCTTATATACAAATACAATAGAATAAATCTTAGTAGAAAAATAATTATTTCTCCAATTTGTCTTTTGTAAAAATTAAACAGTACTTATTCACATGTTATTATTAGATATTGTTTTAACTGGCATATGCAGTTACAGAAAGTCGTGTTTAATATTTAAAAAAGTCTCCAACGATAAATAGGTATGATGGTATATTTTCCTATGAGTCTTCAGAAACGAGCATTGGAGCATCGACCATTACAGATAAATCCTTCACTCTCCTTAAGGCTTTATAACATGAGTAATGTTCTTATGCTACAATCCTAGGAAGCCCTTACTCGAAACTCTCAGTTGACTTAGTGTTCGTAGCATTCATATAGAAAGTATAAATTTTAGGTAATTTTCTGATTCCGGATAATTGTTACTACAGATATGTCCTTTTCTTTTTATGTCAAATTTAACGCAATTTTAATAAAGTTAATTGAATATGCATAGAGTTTTCCCTAATTTAAATATGATTTATAGGCTAATAAACTAAATTATAGTCTGTCAAAGGCAGGATAGCCTGCAAATTTCATAACAGCATTGTAGTTATGATATTTGGAATAAGAATGTTATAATTTATTATATAGAATGTTTTTGAAAGTAATTTTTAATATTAAGTGTGTAATTGAAATTGTTAATGAATATTCATCCTTAAGAATGGCCGGAAGGGCCGAAACGTAGGAGTGGAATAATAAGAAAAGATTGGGGGTTAAAGGATATTTTTTTATTGTAATTAATTTAAAAAAAATTGCTATTAAAAACATTTATTGAAATAATACAATCTGTCGCACTAAGATTGTAAGTGTCCAATATTTTTTTAAACCTTTCTTAGCCGTTACTGGTACTTGTAATTATTCAATCATTCACCATGTTCACATTAAAAAAAAAATAGTATGGAAATATAAAATTAAGAATTATAGCATAAAATGGAAAATATAATAGTACTATTTTCCATATTATGCTATAATTGTTATAAAACAGAATAGAAAAATAAATAAAATTGATAAATATATAAATTTAGAATAATAAATAAATTTAAAATAAAATGTCTAAAAATAAATAAATTTAAATAATGAAAAACATAAATAAATGTTATGAAAATTTAAGTCGTTGTTGATGAAAGTAACCTATAAAGTGCTAATAGGCTGACATATTTGAGCATTATTTATTTTAAAATTAGTTTATGTAATTTGGAATAAAAGTCATTCTTGCAGGTCATGTCGATTGGTTCCGCATTATAACTTTTCGACTCAGACAAATGTCACTATTGTTCTATCTGACTTTACTACAGCCTCTATTTTATATACATATATATACATTATGTAATATTGATATATGCCCTTCTAAAATTTAAAATGGCTAATGATACAGATAAATTTATTACTGATTATTTGGAATAATAGAATATGATTAAAGAAAAAACAATTTTAATAAGTAAGCAATAATAAATTTTGAAAAAGGAATATAAAAATAATGTAAACTTATATCAATATAAAATTCCTATAGGATCATTTTAGTGTTATTTTTATAGCAAAAACGAATTTATTGGCTAACGGTTATAAAAGGATAATTCGATCAGACACGCACAACCAGCAAGTTTTACCTCCATCAAGTGATGGGCGGGGTCATTTTACTACCAACCCATTTTATAGAGGCTGGGCTGAAGGAGGTTAATTATTTGCCTTCAGTTAAAATCGAACCCGCGCTCGGGTGCCTTATTCGGGCCGGTAATTATTATTCAGATTAAAGGATTGCGACGAATAAGGTAGGCGTGAAAGGAAGTAAGGCTTAGAACGGATCCCTCAAACGTTATTGAACATTGAAATGACGAGTGAACGTCTGAGAGGAGGAGGGCCAAAACGTAGGTAAGAGGATTGCTAAATTGTTCTGGTAGATTTGAATTTTTAGGGGTAGTCGAAGGTATGCAGAGAGAGATTATGGGATGGCAACCTACGGGTTTGCCAAGCGTTTGTAATTATTATATGTTTTTACTCTGCGACAACTTAGGCATTATTCTATCCATATTAATTTAAATACAAATAATTTTTCAGCTGTCAGATTTTTTGGCTTCTATTACGGAGAATATTTTTCTGCCAATTTCCTATAGTAAATTCATAACTCGTCATATTGTCATCCAAGCCTAACCTAATTACAACTATTCAAAAGCTGAATTTTCACTCTTTCGATTTGAGTCGAATGTTTATTAGATTTTGTGAAAGCAGTTTCAAATCCAGAAAATTTAGTTAAAACCTAATTTGTTTACGAATGTACAGTTTATTCTATTACGTGCAGCTTAGACAGTCCTAAGCCTTTCCTAAGTTTTGTGCAGATTAGTAGAGTCATGTTAAAGATACTGATATTTTTGTGACAATCGAAAAAAAAGGCCCCAAAAGGCAAAAAGTTTGAGAAAAAAAAATATTTTCCAATTACTAGTAACTTTTAGGGACCCGTTCGTTACTGAGCTCTTAAACCTTCAAAAAATCAATCTAAAATCTAAAATCAGGCCGAATTAAAATATATTAGAATCAAAGCATCCTGCTGTATGAACTTTTTTTGTGTAAAAAAAAAATGGTCTTTTCTTATATACGGGGATGGGGTTTATAGGTAATCAACTTATTCTAACCATGGTGTGATGTTTTTATTCCGTGAGACAGCCAGGAGACAAAAGTGAATCCCTAGGCCGGATTTGAACCGGCACCACTGCAGTTCCAAGTTTGCTAACACTGATAACTCAACTCCCTCGGGTTCTTTATGAACTGATCTGGAAGAACCATGGAGATTTTCCAGATTCCATGGGTATATGTTTTTTTATTAGTCGTCTAAAAAATTCTATTTTTTATTCGTCTAGAGCAAAACATTTTTTTTATTTAATGTAATTTACACTTGTACAAAATAAAACAATGTAAATATGTTGTATGTTTCATACACACTTAAAAATCTTGGGAAGGAACCACCCATTGTTGGTACTTCAAACATTAATTTCTAATTTAAATTAGAATGGTCCCGTGGCCATCTTCTTTTCAGACGCCTCGGAGGATTATCAGGGATTGTTAAGGATGAAAGATTAAGAATTAATGGGTTAGGATGATTAAGGAGTTTGGAATGATATACGCATATCTATTTTGGGCCAAATCTGCAACAAATGGGATGTTAAGGTCTTAGTGAATGAGTTTATTTGTAACGTAATAAGGAACATCAAGGATTTTACATAGGATTTTGGATTGTAAGGATTGGATGCGGGAGCAATTTGATGGTCTGGTAGAGCCCTAAAGCTCAACTCCATACGCCTAAATTGGTCTGATTATCGTAGTGTATAATAATTTTTTGTAGTGCATGGGAAGTTTAGGGCCTTTGCCAAAAAGGTGTTGTAGCAATCGAAATCTACGAGCAGTTTCTTGTCGTTTCAGTTTTGTATGTGAATTCCAAGTAAGTCTCTTGTCAATATGGAGTCCTAAGTATCGAAGCTGTTCAACGGGAGTTAGTGAAGTATTTAGAAAGGATACTGTAGGACAGGAGGGTAGAGGTTTACGACAGTGAGTAAAGGTGATCTGATGGGATTCGTCAGGATTTATTTTGATTCTCCAGTTTTGACACCATTCTTCAATAGATGTTACGTGTGTCTGTTGTGTTTGTGATGCATAAGTTGGGTCGTTGTTTACAGACAGTATACATGTGTCATCAGCGTATGTTGTTAGGATTGTGTTAGGGTGGGTTGGGATGTCTAAAGAATGGGACCTAAGATACTACCTTGAGGAACACCAGTAGAACTGAGAAAAGAGAGATGAGTAGGCTAGGTAATGATTTACTTTAAAGGTTCTATCAGAGAGGTAGGAGCGGATTATAAGGAAGTATGTAGGGGGTAGGAATTGACGAAGTTTATAGAGCAGACCTGGATGCCAGACTCGATCAAAAGCTTGTTCAACATCGAGGAAGACTCCCGTGCAGTACATACCGCGTTCCAATGTGGAAGATATGACATCAACCACTCGATGACTCTGTTGTATGGTAGAATGAGATGTTCTAAATCCAAACTGGTGGTCAGGAATAACATGATATGAGTCAAGGATTGGATACAGTGAGCAAAACATTTAAAATTGGAAGAAGATAGAAACCATATGAAGTAGGTTATAGGAAGATAGTCCGGGGGCGGGCAATAAAGGTATCAAAATAGTAAAAGAGAACTATTTATTGTTAATCACCGTTTCGCCCCACTTTGCAGGTCTTTGTCAGGGCTAAATAAAAAACAAAACAAGAATATCTATATATTATAAAAAATCATACTCTTCCTATTGGCTAGCCTAGAAATTGAGAACATTTTATACCTGGCTTTCACATTCGTCCGCTACGTTTCAATCGGGAAAACATTACCCCTATGTTTATTGTTTATTTTTATAAATTTTCTTAATATCTCCATTTTCACATAATACTATACCTCAGCTATACCATATCTACCTCACATATATGTTGTAACTTTTACATCTACCTCTTTACCATATTTATAACTATTCTTAATGAGTAGTCTCCTACAATTTATTAGTCTAGATCTGTTTAGAACTTTTATTACACCTACACGTAATATTTATTAGTAACTTATTTCCAGTCCACCTAATGTATGCTTCCTTATATCGTTATTATTATTTCTTTTTTATATACTTCATAAACACAATAATAGTTTGAAATATTTTTTATTTTAATGTTTTGTCAACTCTATAATGTTAGCAGCTTGTTTTTTTCATTCAGCCCTTGACAAAGTGGGACGAAACGTTGGTTAGGAGTAAATAGTTTTCTTTTACTATTTTGATACCTTTATTGACCGTCACCCTATCTTTATACAAAACATTTAACAGTAATACTCCATCAATAACCGAATAGTGTTGAACATCGGTAACTCTTTCTTTCAATTACAGCCACACAGTTTAACAGTATTAGTTACTTATTAAAGAGATGAGGGCTCTTATCTTCACTTCTGGATTAAAATGGCCATCATGAGTAGTAATGTTAGTTTATTCTATTTTTTTAATGATCTAGCACAGATGAAGCAGTGATACTAAGATATACAGGTCCAACGGATGTCTTACTGATCTTAGAAACGTATTGGTCAAAATAACGATTAGTTTCACTTTTAAATTCCAACAAATCCCATCAAATCACCTTTACCCTTCGTCGTAAACCTACTGACTCCCCTACAGTTTCATTTAATAATGTTACTCTTACCCCTGTCGAACAGATCCGCTACCTTGGATTACAGTTCGACAAGCGATTGACCTGAAATCCTCACACCAGACAGAAAAGGCAGGAAACTGCACGTCGATTTCGACTATTACAGCACTTACTAGACAAACGGTCCAACTTCCAACACATTACAAAAGACTGATCTACATGACTGTAATAAGTCTAATCTGGACATATGGAGTTGAGCTTTGGGGCTCCACTAAACCTTCGAATTCCTCTCGTATTCAATCCTCAATGCTCCTTACTTTGTCACAAATAAAATCATACATAAAGACCTTAATGTTACCTATGTAACCGATCTAGCCCGAACCAGATATACCTCCTTCCATTATAAACTCACTAACCACTCAAACCCCTTAGTTTCTAATCATCCATCCTCTTCCATTCCTGACAATCCTCCGAGGCGCCTGAAAAGAAGATGACCACGAGACCAGCTAATGTAAAATGTCATTAGAGTGCTACCAATGGGTAGTTTCTCTACACGCCTGTAACACTCCAATTTAACTTAGATCAGATTTACTAAATGTATTATAATGTACAGTTGTAAATAGCAATAAATAAATAATAAAAAAAAAAAAGTGTCACCTCTGAAATATAAATATGTATATTAGTTAATTCAGATAAGAATCGGTTCGACACAAAACTGGTATGGTACTGGATGGTATCAGTTGACTAACACTTGTTCACTAAAATAATTTAGACCTACCGGGAAACTTGAAGGGACCAGAAGGAATGGGCCCTTTAATAACGATTCTTTGGCAGACAGGACCAGTCTGAGGAACCTGCTGTAAGGTCACACCGGGCATCGGGCTTAGCAAAACATATAATAAAATTGAGTTGAAAGTTAAAACTTTCTTAAATTTTTATATGAAAGAAAAAAAAATATGCCCATTACTTATTAACGAAGGAATTCCTAGTCATAAAGTAATTTGTAACTACATTTCATCACACCGTTCCTTAGAGCAGTACTTACTATATCTTCTTGAATCCTGTAATAGTTGGTTCTAGGGTTCGAAATTAACTCATGCCATTAATCCGAATCAGAATTGAACCCCCACCTTGGCCCGTGATGGGCAAAAACAAATTCTCCATCGGAAGAGCTGATTGGTAGAGAGCTATTACCTTCCAGGATTACCGACTATAAATCCCAGACCTGGAACGAGCATTCCGCTCTTTACGACTGTAGTGTAGTCTCCAATCCCCCTCCACCCCCCCTTACCCCCCCCCCATTGGGCTACCGCAATCTACGGCCAGATATTACCAACGCTTGCTCATGTGTAAACAGTCTTATTGCCTACCCAAATCTTTATGTTCTTAGATCCTTCAAAGGTCAATATAAAATATTACTGCATAAATTTTCAAAATAGTTTAAGTATCTTATCTATGTAATAGTTCGAAGCTTCTATTTTATTTATCAATATGTTCTTTAAAATGACATAATAAACTCCGTGTACTTTATTATTTTCTTGCGAAAAAAGATCAGGAATCTATATGTAATAATTCCATTCCTAATGGAGAGTCCATCGGTTGTTGATTGATTAGCAAAGAAAAAGGCAAATTAGTGAAGTGTGAACAACCAAAATATCTATAGGGATTTTTTTCACTTTCGTACTAGGAATAGCGCAACTCACGTCAACAATTCACATATTTAACCCTATGTGGTAGATTAACCGTAATCTACATTGGACAGTTGAAATGAGATGAAAGATATGTAGTCGACATTCGGTAGATATTGAACCCATTACCGAAATATCTATAGAGATCTTTGGTACTTTTCTACCAAAAATAACGCAATCTATCTCCTCAAGTTGGTCAGTATTAGGCTGTCGAAGTGAGATGAACGATTTGTAGTCGACACCTGATACATATCGGACCCATTACAAAAATAACTGTAGGTATCATTAATACTTTCCTACTAAAAAATATTATTTAATGAGAAGGGAGATAATACTAAAACATCTAAGTGATCTTTTAGCAGAATGTAACCCTTCTCTCAAGCTTATTCTGCATTTGGCTATTGAAATGAGATATACGATATCTAATCTACATGAATATGGTATTCAGTAGTTCTGGTTAAATTGGAGAAAATCTACACCCCGAAATAGGATAAGCTAATGAAATTGCTGGAAAGAAAGTAGAGTGGAAGAACAAATTTTTAGCTGGAATAGAGAAGAGGATTTCTAGAAGAGGAGTTGGAAGAGTACGATTCAAAGGAGCAGCAAAGGACATTCGATGCCGCGTTCCCGTAAAGCGAAGCCGATAAGTAACAACTGCTAAAACCCGCCTGAATCCGAAAAGCCGAAGTCCGTAACACACCACATAAGTGATCGTCACTAACAGTAACTTTGAATGGCAAATTAATTAGATATTAGAGTCAATACAAGGGCGTCCCCAGGATCAAAACTAGGGGAAAGCTATAGTCGTCCAGGTTCTGAGATTTTAGCTCCAAAAAGGTAAATTAAACCAAAATTTAAAACCATATATAAATAATTATCCATCTTCATCCGATACTCCTTGATCATATCATAGAAGGTATCGACAATGTCTCTTAAAACTTCCACTAGACAGTTAAAATGTGACTGGATGTTAATCGTCAAATTTTTTTGCCTCGCAAAAACATAACCTATGTTACGGTTGCCATGGTGAAATAAAACACTGGCTGTATCTGCGTAGACAAGAGGTGTGATGGTTGCCATGGAAAAAAAAAAAAAAAACACGAGCGATATGTTTTAGACGAGTGGGTTTTGTTTTTTGTGAGGGCGACAGTTTGATTTTGAACACGTATGTATGTTCGGACGAGTGGGTTTTGGTTTTGTGAAGGTGACAGTTTGATTTTGGAACACGTTACGATTGTTCAATGTGAAGTGGTAATAGTTTAAAGGCCCTCTGTCTTTACTGTTTGAACCGGAATAGCACCATATCAGAAATGTCATCGTGTGTGTTTTTTTTTTTTTTTTCAAAATTATGGTTTTCTACTTCAATGGACGGTCATTAACACTAGAAGTTGGGATATAGTGCAGTGACGTTTCTTCAGCAAGCCCTGGATAAGAGAATAATAATGTAAATATAGTTATTAAGGTTAACCATTTAAGTTAAGGTTAAGTCAACCTATAAGTTTTAAACGATTTATTAATTGATAAAAATTCTTTTTTTTTCCTTTTTCAATCTGTGTACATATATTTCTTCTTATTATTAAACTTTTGTACATATAGTTCTGCTGTTCTTTCTTTGCTTTCAACTTGTTAATTTACTTATGTTTTTTTTTTTTGTTGTTCACAGAATATTACGATAATTCAACAGGTGGGTAGGTAACACCCCTAGGTTTTCTGTTGTCTACATGTAAAGGTATTCGCCAGTGGTCATAATTCAACAATTGTTTATATAGGGGTATATTTTAGTTATATTATACACTCCCGCCCTCCTTGGTAGACTTACTTATCTGAATTTTTAAACAGACAATTATAGCGAGTAGGTTGGTCGATGAACGACATGTCACAATCTCACAAGAATAGATCATAACACAAAAAAGGCATTCCTTCCCCGCCGGACCTATATCAATTTTCAAATATTAGCTTAAAATAGGAAGAGGAAAATTTAAGATATTTAAATCGAGAAATATATAAAAAGCGCCTGAAATCGAGAAACGGCGTGAATAATACAATCCTACATTGTGTTTCAGCGGCACTTTATTAGTTATTAAAATTATTTGCTAGAAAAAAAATTAATTTTCATTAAAATTATAATTTTTGTTTATTTCCAGGGGGGCCAGTTTCACCCTCTGCCCCACTGGGTACGCCCTTGAGCCAATAGAAGTATAATAGTAGCCCCCAGGGTTCTCAATTTCATATTAGTATGAATTATGATGAGGTCAATCTATTCACGCTCTCTCTCATATCAAATACACCTCAGTTGTAAATAATTATAAACATAATCTAATGTTATCCAGGCTTGGTTTTATACTTTAAACTCCCTGCATGCCACCTTAGTAAATTGGTGAACACGACACCATTAGAAAGGATATTTGATGAGTGATTATCCACAATTATTTCTAGAATACAGGATGGGGGTCTGTGGTATCTAGATCTTAGTGTAAATAAATAGGTAATACATTTAAAAAAATTTAAAAATCATTTTTTTCAATTTAAAGTTTGAAATCATGTCTTCTATACACTTATAGTTTAAAATTGTTTTTTTATTATACATTATTTAAATTATTATCTTTTACTATTGGTGCATTCGTCTGTCTCTGTTGCACAAACCAATGCACTATATTATACATTACTTCTTTGGAAATATTAACATGCCCAATATGCTGTTTTTTTACCTCTTATTGATATGTCCAATTTTAATCAGTTGTGTAATTTAAGTTAAAAATTATGATTGGAAAATTTTATTCACACATTTTCCCTGATTTTTTATATTTATATGGCCAGTCTATTTATTATATTGGCACAGCCCTTCACGTTCTACTAAGTCCATACCGTAGCTTTAGCTAGACTATACCACCTTAACTGGACTCATATCAACACCTTTTAATGCCACAAGGCAATCAAAGGGAGAAAACTCAGTAAAATATATATAATACATTTCAAGTATTATATATGTATGAAGTACTAATTTTATTTTATCGAAGGGTACGAAAAAAGTAAATATCGACATAATGTGTATTTAATGTTTTGTCTCTGTTTTATAGTTCCCTAAATAAATTCTGTTAAAGGAACCCTCATCCACCATAGAACCTCAGTTAGTAAAAAACGTTGCATACTTAAGTTATTTTTAAGTTATGCTGTAAATCATTTAATTTTTCTGTATGGGGGTTGTCCCGAAAGTAAAATAAATACCTGTCGTTTTTATCGAGTAAAAATTGTTAATAGGAGCTTCTATTGTCGGATATAAATAATACTTAAGGAGACCCTCGGGTGATGTAGCTTCCCTTAGAAATATCGCACACAAAGAAGACAGATTTAGGGGACTGTAGGCCCTAGATTGGGCTAATAGACAGGTAGCAAGGGTTTTTTTTTTTCTTTAGAACCTCATTATTTGATACAATTGTTTCATACTTTCTTGTCAAAAATGTCAGAATACATTCACGATGAAAGCCAATAAAAATAAATCTGCCGATTTGGGCAGAACCAGATACCAATCCTTCCATAATAAACTTCCCAACCACCCAAACCAACTCGTTTCTAGCCTGGCTTCTCCTTCACTACCTAATAATCCTCCTAGGCGTCTGAAACGAAGATGGCCTCGAGATCTTCTCCTTTAGAAATGTTTTTGGAGTTCTATCAATGGGTAGATTCTCCACATGTTTGTATCGTGTCATAATATAACTTACAGGAAATTTACTTGATGTGTATATATGTATACAGTTGTAAATAACAATAAATAAATTATTAAAAAAAATAAATGGGCTTAAGTGTACAAAAAATTACAAGTACCGAATCACTTCTCCTAAAGTATATAAAAAAATCATTTCTGAGAAAAAATAAAGACAGATTCGACCCCAGCGTCTTTATAAAAACCTTACTTAAAATTTTCGTGTAAATCAAAATTAGATATTTTTATTTAAAGAAATTAGACTTGATTTTCTTATCTGCCGATGTCTTTCGTTCATTAAATAAATTCATAGCTCCTCAAAAAGCAGTTTCAAATAAAGAAAAAAATCTCAAATGGTTTGTTCAAAACCTCCGATTCTAATTTGTTTACGTAGGTCAGATTTATTTTCGTGAAGTTTAGAGTGCCGTAATTCCCTTTTAAGTTCCGTGAAGATTAATGGAGTCGTGTTGATGCTGTTGTGAATTGTGTGATTTCCGAAAAAAAAGATACTTGCGAAAATTTTGATTTTACTCCATAAGATTTATTTTTACCAAATTTCTAGATCAGTCGGTCTAAATTATTTTAATACTATGTAGCTATAATAGTATTGCGACTTAATAATATACTAATCGATTTGTTTTTGGATGTTGAATAACAAAATATATATTCAATTTCATTAATGGAGTTTTGAATGAATACAAAATTGTTTCTATATAATAAACCGAAAAAAAATTCTTATAGAAAAAGAGAATGAGATTATTTAGTATCCTCAAGAACCCTTAAATAAGACTTGTAGATAAAATATAAAACATAATTTACCTGACACCCTTCGTAACGTCAGTCGGTAGTATCATGCAAGTTTATATTGCATTATGATTAATAAATTGAAACACAAATTGCTATAGTAAATTTGGAAAAATGATTATCGAAAATCTAATAATCGATACCTATACCAAAAAATTGTACCAAACTAATTTACAATTCACAATTCTCGATCTTGAACAATATCTCGATATTAGCAACTTCGAAAATGCAATGAACAATGATTTATTAAATCGATAAAATGGATCTTTCATCCCTTTAATAAATAAAAATATGATTATATAAAGAAGCATTTAGAATTAAATAGACAACTGGATTATTTTTTTTTAGTTAATTTTATATATGATTAAAAGTAACACTAAGTAAAGATAATAAAACAAACGAAATAAATGTTGGGTGGATATGCTTCAATTTTTTGAAAAGTTTTGTTTTCGTGTTGTAACAGGACATGATCTGCTCCAAAAACACCTCCATCGAATTGGCATCGTAAATTCACCGAAATGTCCTCTATGCAACATGGGAGACATGGATGGGGACCACCTTTTAACGTGTATTGGTCTAGATGTTGAGCGGAATGCGGACCAACTAAGAGAAAAAGTAAAATTGTATTGGGCTGCGAGAGGGAGAATGGCGTAATAGCCCACTTCCTGTGGCCTAGGAAAAAAAAAATATTATTAATGAATTAATTCAAGTCTGATTTTGTTACAAGTTGCATTTAAAATGGGAAAGGCTTCATTTCAAAATTTCCACTTGACCTGAAAATGATTTATGTGGGTATATACTGCAATTTTTTTATTTATTTATTATTTTAACTTTATACTGAATCTGCATTTTTCAGACTTATATTACATATTTTAAGTTATGTATTTGTACAATTCTGGTTATGAATAGATCCATGAATTTTTTCCATTCAATGTAATGCAGATAAACAACACTTTCCTATTCTCTAGCCTTTTTCCTATTATTTTCTTTTGGAAATATCAGTGCAATATTTGATGAATTTGGTTTGAGACTATTCGAAATAAGTGAATGGATATTTTTTTTTTAAATATCGAACAAAATTAACAATTAGTTATTGGTTAGGGTCCGTTATAACAATAGCCGGCATAACAATACTGCAAACTGGAATACACGCTGAGTAATTCCATTGTCGACGATACAATACAATGCCCCAAACCGTATATAGGGAGAGATATTGCACAAATGCAGAGAGGTCACAATTGATAACTCCTAATTGGGAAGTTCCATGTTAATCCATTCCTGAAACTCCTTGTCGAACGGTTAGATATCGACATGGAATTATTGGAGCATGGTTTCCAACAATAGATGGAATCGATTCCCACGAGGTGAAAGGTAATTTCTATATGGAATACAGCTCAATTTATTTATGTTAGATATGATATTTTTTATCATCATTATCCTATAAATCTATAAAGTGAAAAAAATGAAATTCTACTTCTAATATTGGTTTCAGCAGGGGAATACTAGTCTAGTAAATGGGCCTAGTAGTCCTTTTTTCCTACCTTTAAGTTACCGCCGATAATCAAGGTGTTAGTGTCAAGATTCAAATCTTATAACCAGGAAGTATTAATTATACTAGATGGGAATCGAACCCAAAACGTACTGCACCGAGCGGTCTGGGACCTTCGCCCCAATCCACACGGCTGTCACGTCCCTATTTCTGACCTTAAGTAGTTCTATTATAATTTATCAGTAAGATAATTCAGAAAATACTTTATGAACCGCATTCAATGTTTGAAAAAAATAGTATCAATGACAATTGATTCTCCACACTTAATAATGAATGATTTACTTAATATATACTTTTAAAATCTAAGCAAAATCTGGTGTAAATAATAAATAAACGGTATTCAGGAGACATAATCGAATCCAGCGAGAGAAATGGGAGCATTCTTCCTAAGCAGTAAAAAAGAATATATATTTTTTTTAAATTTATTTATTTAATGTAATTTACAACTGTACAAAATAATACAATAAATAAATATGTTGTATGGTTCATATACACTTGAAAATCTTGGGAAGGAACCACCCATTGGTGATACTTCAAACATTAATTTAAATTAAAAGGTCTCGTAAAAAGATGGCCGCATTTCAGACGCCTCGAAGGATTATCAGGGATTGTTAAGGATGAAAGATTAAGAATTAATGGGTTAGGATGGTTAAGGAGTTTGGAATGAAAAGACGCATATCTGTTTTGGGTGAAACCTGCAACGGATGGGATGTTAAGGTCTTTGTGAATGAGTTTATTTGTAACGTAATAAGGAGCATCAAGGATTTTACGTCGGATTATGGCTTGTAACGATTGGATGCGGGAAGAATTTGATGGTTTGGTGGAGCCCCAGAGCTCAATTCCATATGTTCAAATTGGTCTGATTATAGTCTAATTTTTTGTAGTCAATGGGAAGATTAGAGCGTTTGTCAAGTCACTTACTAGACAAACGCTCTAAACTTCCAACACATTACAAAAGACTGATCTACATGACTGTAATAAGGCCAATCTCGACATACGGAGTTGGGCTTTGGGGCTCCACTAAACCTTTTAATTCCTCTTGTATCCGATCCTTACAATCTAAAATCTTAGTAAAATCCTCAAAGCTCTTTACTTTGTCACAAAAAATTATGCATAAATACCTTAACGTTCCATATATAACCGATCTAGCCCGAACCAAATATCAATCCTTCCATTATAAACTCTCTAACCACCCAAACCCACTAGTTTCTTATCTTTCTTCCTCTTCCATTCCAGACTATCCTCTGAGGTGTCTGAAAAGAAGATGACCTACTGACCTTCTAATGTAGAAATATTATTAGAGTGCTACCAATGGGTATTTTCTCTACATGCCTGTATTATATCATTATGATCTTACATTTTTATGTAACTACAATTATAAATGTCAATAAACAAAGTATATATTTTTCAAATTAATTGAAGCTCAACTTATCATCTCTAGAAACGATAGTTTTTTTAAATATAATTTCAGCTTAAAACATTATTATAATGCAGTGAGAGTTATAGATGTAGGTTCATATATTTGAAACTTGGGTCTTCACCTCCCGCGGACACTGGCAATTATTGGGTCAAATTAGAACTAGCAATCGAGATGGAAATATAATATCACGAATAATTCAATTGATTGCAAATTGTGTAAATTCATGTAATTTGTGCAATTTTGTTAAATACAAAAATGGTAGCTGTTGAGCGTATTTCTCATAATCTGAACTGGTGTGGAAGTTGGGCTGAAGTGGAAGCTAGGTAACAAAAGATCCTTCTTTAACCATTCCAGATACCTTACGAAGTCGAGACAGCCTGGATCCATTTATTAAATATGTCTTTATCCGTGGTCAACTTCTTGACTTCATCAGGAGTGATTCTTCTGTCCCTTCTCATCCGATATGAGATCTCACCACTTATTCCTCGGCCGTCCGCGAGGTCGTTTTCCCTCGGTCTTTGTCTCCCAAATACTTTTCTGGGGTCTTTTTGATCGGCTTTCTTTGCACATAGCCGAACTCCATCAATTCTTTATTTTTATTTTCTAAAAGCGGTCCCTATATTTTTCTCTAATTATTATATTTCTCTGGAAGATATTTTACTTATATTTCGCTGATAGACTTTGTGTAATAATTAATGGAAGATGGTTCGAGTGCGGTAAAATAAAAACTCAAATAGAGTATAAATTATTATACCTTTTTTTAATATACTGAATAAATATATATATCGTATAAATATATTGTGCCAACGTTTCTCCCCACGTTGCAGAGATAAAAAAGATAGAAACACTTACATGGTAAAAACATAAGAAAAAATTTAAAGGATATTCAATGAAACGCAAAAATTAAATAAGAATAATAAAATTTTATACACAATAAATGAAAACGAAAATATTAACAGATAAAAAGAAGAAATAAAAAAGAAAATACAAACTAAGAGATGGGAAAGGGAGATAAGAATTAAATCAAGAATAAAGAAAATAAATAATATAATTTTCTCAGACTTAATTTTTACTTACAATTTTTTTTAGTTTTAAGTATTTTTATTTTATTTTTTCTCTCTTCCCTCACTATGTCGGGCATGGAAACAGATGAAGAAACTGCCTTCTCTGAAATAAATGAAACTGATTCACAATATTTAACTAGACGTACTCTTCAGAAACGTGTTCACAAAGTTGCACCCGGTTCCTCTTGGAACTCGCCAAATAAGACAAAAATAAAAAAGGTAAACAAAAAAGTCTACACCTGAAATCCGCAGTACACATACAGCCAAAAATGAAAATAACAACACGTCTGCACCAATCATATCTAATGATAACAACTTACCTAACGCACCTCCCATTAATACTACTCCTGAATCTTCCGCCAACCGTTCATTTACCGAGCCTGTTCCACCTCCAATTTTCGTCACAAATATACAGGATTTCTTGGTGTTTGGTAAAGAAATCTCAGAAGTGATTGGACAACCTAATTATAAGTGCTATTCCAATACTACTACAGGTACTAAGATTACAACAACAGATAAAAAATACTACAAAAGCCTCGTTAGGCATCTATCGGAGAAGAATTACGACTTTCACTGTTACCAGCTAAAAGAAGAGAAACCATATCGAGTTGTATTGAGGGGACTTCATTCCACTACCCCATCTACAGCCATCAAGAGGGACTTAGAGGAATTGGGTGACAATGTTAGCCATATTCCTAATGTGGTACACCCCACAGAAAAATATCGCCTTCCTCTATTTTTCATTGGAACCATTAATATTTCGAGGCCGGTATACTCTTGTGTACTTTTTGAGGAACCCCGACAGAGGGCTAAAATTGTCCAATACACTAAGTGTCAGAATCTTGGCCACACAAAAGCCTAATGCCACCATCAAACCAGATGTGTCAAATGTGCAGGCTCACATTCATCTGACACCTGTCAGAAGACTCGAGAGACTCCAGGTAAACACGTACTTTGAGGAAGGTCATCCTGCTAACTATATAGGTTTTGAAATATACAAAAATATGCAACGACAACAAACGACGAATTCTGCCTTAAATGTTTTCAATCAAAACAAAGTGGTTCTAGTAGAAGAACTTGCTGGACCATCAACGAGTGCTGTGGAACATCGTACGCCATTCAACAACCTGCTCCAACAACACATCAACCCCAGAACACAGCCAATTATTAAATAAGCAGAAGTAACTCGTCGAACTTAGGCGCCTCAAGCCTCCAATCCCCTCCCTCTGATATCCCACCCTCAGCCTCAGTCCTCTGTTCTTCTTCCAAAGACTTCACTGAATCAGTCCCAAACCTCCTATCCACAGACTAAAACACCTACAAATGACTTCCCTCCTAAAAACGTGAAAAATCCTCCACAAATCAATCCTATACTTCCTCCTCTATCCCAAACTTCCTCTTCGGTCAATCTTTTACCCGAATCTCCAGTATCCGAGGATCCAATTCAACGACCCCAAAGGAGAGTTCAATCCCTACCTAGACCGACACACTCTCATTTCCAAGATCATACCTTCTATTCTCAAAACTGCCAAAATACTCCTGAAATAGCATATATCTTTTCCTCCTTCCTTCGTAATCTTCAAGAAACAATAAAGCCTCTTATCTCACTCATAACCAGAGTCCTTACAGAAATCCCGTTCAATTTTCCTAGATGAACAAGATCACCATAAATATACTTTAATGGAATGCAAATGGACTACATAACCTCCGAGACGAACTTGACACATTCCTCCATGAACATTTCATCGACATAGCACTGCTGACTGAAAACCATTTCACAAAGCATTCTTACTTCTACATACGCGACTACATTCCATATAGAACAGATCACCCTGACAACACATCCCACGCAGGTTCTTGTATTCTTATTCATAAATCTTTACCTCACTCCCTTATTCCTTCCACTCCGTCTGATACTATTCAATCAACATCCGTCAGCTTATCCTCTCGCCGTTTAAATAACACTTTTAGCTGTATATTGTTCTCCAGGTAATTCCCTCTCCTATAGCCATCTTGACTCCTTATGCCGATCCTTTCGTCGGTGATTTATTGCTGGAGGAGATTACAACGCCAAAGATCAACTGTGGGGATGCAGAACGTCCAATACTCGTGGTAGGACTCTTTCCCGAATCACAACATCCAATAGCTATTCCATCCTCTCTCCTACAAATCCTACTTATTGGCCAACATCCCTTAAAAAACGTCTCGATATCTTTGATATATTTGTTACTTCCCAAATACCCACCTCACAATCCACAATTCAATCTCTAGAAGACCTCACTTCAGATCATAGGCCAGTTCTACTCCACATTCATTCAAATTCTATTCCTCGACCCTCCCCCCTTTACTAGTTACAGGACAGGTGAACTGGAAAAATTTTCAGACTTATCTAGAAAACGTATTTGACTTAAAAATTCCATTAAAAACAAAAGAACAGATATACTCTGCTATCGAAATACACTCCATATCGATAGGAACTACTATCACTAACAATACTTCACCAATGAACATACAAATTTTTCGGGAAAACAACTTACCTCGTCACGTACAAGCCTTATGAACAGAAAAACGCCGGGCAAGAGCGAGGTAGCACAGAACAACATATCCTCCCGACAAAACCCATTTTACTACATTGACTAACAGACTAAAAGCAGAAATTAGAAAACACGGAATACAAAATTTCCAGAACATAACAGAAAACTTAAATACCACTCACAAATCATTATGGACAACTACTAAAAAGCTACTAAAATACAAGTCCTTCAACCATCCACTTCTCACAGAAAATAAGACCTGGACATGATCAGATGGAGAAATAAATCAAATGTTCGGCGAACACCTCTTCAAAACTTTTAACCCCCATCCTGATATCCTTAATCCAACCCATCTTGAACATGTTGAAGGAGAGATTACAATTCCACTCCAAATGACCCTTCCTCCTAATGCCTTTCATCCCTCAGAAATAATGAATATCATCCACCAATTCCCTTCTAAAAAAGTTCCTGGCCACGATCTTATCACACCACACATTCTGAAACAGCTCTCTCGTCAACCCATCCTACTCCTTACCTGTATCTATAATGCTATCCTCCGATCCGCCAATTTCCCCGACCCTTGGAAAATGTCAATAATAAAAATATTTCCCAAGCCCTTCAAGCCACTTGAATATCCATCTTCCTACCGTCCTATTTCACTACTGCCCATTATGGGCAAAATCCTAGAAAAACCCATATTAAAACGCCTCTATCCAATCCTTGTATCATATCATGTTATTCCTGACCTCCAATTTGGATATACAACATCTCGTTCTACCATACAACAGTGTCATCGAGTGGTTGGTATCATATATTCCACATTGGAGCGCGGAATGTACTGCCCGGGAGTCTTCCTCGATGTTGAACAAGCTTTTGATCGAGTCTCGCACCCAAGTCTGCTCTATAAACTTCGACAATTCCTTCCCCCTACATATTTCCTTTTAATCCGTTTCTACCTCTCTGATAGAACCTTTAAAGCAAAACATAACCTAGTCTACTCATCTCTCTTTTCTCAGTCAGCCGGTGTTCCTCAAGAATACTACTTTGTTCCCATTCTTTACACGATTTATACAGCTGACATTCCAACCCACCCTAAGTTCTAACAACATACGCTGATGACTCATGTATACTGTCTGTAAACAACGACCTTACAAATGCATCACAAACATTACAGACACACATAACATCCATAGAAGGATGGTGTCAAAACTGGAGAATCAAAATAAATCCTGGAAAATACTATCAGATCACCTTTACTCACCGTCGTAAACCTCTACCCTCCTGTCCAACCCACGTAAACCTCTACCCTCCTGCCCAACCCACCCTAACACAGGTACTATCTTAGGTCCCATTCTTTAGACATCCCAACCCACCCTAACACAGTCCTAACAACATTCGCTGATGACACATGTATACTGTCTGTAAACAACGACCTTACTAATGCATCACAAACATTACAGACACACATAACATCCATAGAAGGATGGTGTCAAAACTGGAGAATCAAAATAAATCCTGGCAAATACCATCAGATCACCTTTACTCATCGTCGTAAACCTCTACCCTCCTGTCCAACAGTATCCTTTCTAAATACATCACCAACGCCTATTGAACAGATTCGATACTTCGATCGGATTCCATCTTGACAAGAGACTTACATGGGATTGACATACAAAACTGAAACGACAAGAAACTGCTCATAGATTTTGATTGCTACAACACCTTTTTGGTGGAAGTTGTTACAACTTCCCATTCACTACAAAAAAATATTATATACTACGATAATCAGACCAATTTGGACATATGGAATTGAGCTTTAGGGCTCTACCAAACCATCAAATTTCTCCCGCATCCAATCCTTACTGTCCAAATTCTACATAAAATCCTTGATGGTCCTTATTACGTTACAAATAAACTCATCCACAAAAACCTTAACATCCCATTCGTGGCTCAAAACAAATATGCGTCTTTTCACTCCAAACTCCTTATACATCCTAATCCATTAGTTCTTAATCTCTCATTCTTAACAATCCCTGATAATCCTCCGAGGTGTCTGAAAAGAAGATGGCCACGGGACCTTCTAATTTAAATTAATGCTTGAAGGACCACCAACGGGTGGTTCCTACCCAAGATTTTCAAGTGTAAATGAAATAGTCCACAGATTTACTTATTGTATTTATTATTTATACAGTTGTAAATTACATTAAATAAATAAAAGAATAAAGAAGAAAATAAACGAGACAAAAACCTTATCTTACAGACGAAATGTGAGAGCCATAGTGAACCGGATGTATTGGGAAGAGTGGAAAGTGTTAGTTAAAGTACGTTATGAGCTTTGGGGCTCCACTAAACCATCGAATTCCTCCCGAATCCAATCCTTACAGTCCAAAATCCTTAATGGTCCTTACTTTGTCACAAATCAAGTCATCCATCAGGATCTCAATGTCCCATATGCTGCCGATTTGTCCAGAACCTGATACCATTCTTTCCATGATAAAATTCCCAACCACCCAAATCCACTGTTTTCTAATCTGGCTTCTCTTTCATTACCTAATATTTTAAAGTAAACAGTTGGAGTGGATCTATCAGTGGATAGATTCTCCACATCATGTCACTATGTCACCTACAGCAAATTTACTTGTTGTATATATTTGTATACAGTTGTAAATTGCAATAAATAAATAATTAAAAAAAAAAATTAACAGTATGAACAATTAAAGAAAATTTTAAAATTAGGTAAACATTAAATGATAATATAAATAATAGGGGGGTGTGAAATTATATATTAAATAACTATATATCTAAATGTATACGGATAAAGTACACTGAAGAAATAAAGGTAAAAGAATGGATATAATAAATATAATATGATAAAGAAAGACAAGATACACAATAAATAGGAGCACAGAGGTATGTTAATTATATAAATAGTTTAATGACTATTTGATTTTTTATATGACCGCACCCGGACTATTTTCCATTTATTATTATATTTCTCATTTGTTTATATCTAGTTTTACAGATCTTTCCTAAAAAATTTCTAATATGTGATTTGAATATGGCTTTCGATTTTTTGATATTAGGCCAACATTAAGCTGCTTAGGTTTAAATTAAAAACTTGTTTATACACCATCATCTTTGTTTTCAACTACTATTCTCTTTGGCCGATTATTACTTTCCGGAGTATATATTTGTTGCTTTTCCTATGGGCTGGTGTAAAAAAGATACAATTGCACGAAAATTTGGGCTCTGCTTATCATGCAGGGGTTACTTTCCATTTTTGCGAAAACTGGTTCACCTAACTTGCAGAGCAGGTTTATAAATAAATAAATTAATTATTTGTTAAGTCCCTCTAATCTTTATAAAGCACGTGCCTCTCGGTATCCTATTAAAAACATTGTTAATATATTTCTTGCTCCTGATAGAGGCAGTAATGTAAGAGGAGGTATGCAGTACTTGACAGCAACAGTTAATTAACTGAGAGAAGATGAAGAATCAAAGGGAAGCTGGGACATCATTCAAAACTCGCATCTGTCCAAGTAATGAGTCCTGGGTACAGTATCATTTGTCACTAGGTGGTAGATGGTGGAAGCTTGTGGGTGTAACTGCATTCCTCTGCCACCACGAACTTCTCTTGTAGTCGATGAAACAAGAAATTCTTAACCTAGATGAGGGTTTGTTAAACGGTGCTTTATTTGAGGTATCAAGTTATAATTTTTTTCGTGAACTTCATATGTTAGTGATACTGGTACTGGTACTGGTAGACCTCTGACTAATGGATTCCCATCGGGTGCTGCAGCAGGGTAAACCAGGTCGATTTAGCAATAATATTTAATTTATACAATGGTTTGAAAATTTGGAAGTACAATCAATTTATATAAAATGGCTTAACCATCTTATCCTTATCTATGCTACGTTTATCATTCGCAGACCAATTAGAATTAATGCGTAATTTAAAAATGTTCGATATTTTATTAATACTGGACCCAAGACCCTTGATGAGCTATAGTAACATAACATATTTTTGTTTCATTTATGTATCATTAATGATTATCTATTTAAAATAGGATAGTATACATAAAGTGACTTTGACATTTTGGATTTTAATAAATATGCGGGTATTTAATTGGCACTGTTTTCTTCTTTAAGCCGCTTTAAGGATAATTGTGGTGTAAAGCCCGAAAAGGAAGTCGCGATATTTAGTTTAGCCCTAAAAAAGGTACCGACGAGAATTTTCAGAACCGCTAACCTAGTGGTACCACCACTCTTGTTGAAAACTCGAGTTAATTGGGTGATTATCAGAGTGGTGGCATAACCCTATTCTCCTTCCAAGCAAAGGTGAAGCCAAATAGACCACACCCAAGGAAGGAAGGTTTAAGTAGGATTGTCCACTATTTTAATCTAAACTGTAAGAGAAGGCCATTGATCGTCTCATACCCTTCAACTACTCATCTGCCATGCATCTAGCTTTCTTGGCTTCAATTTTTCTGCTAGTTTAGTTCCCTCCATTAAAAACCTTCCTCCAAGTTATGCTTTACCAGTAGGTTAAATCTTTTCTTGTCATGTCCGGATAATAAGTTCTTGACACAGGGAAACTTCTTACCTCCACATATAAGATAATAAGGTCCACAAATAAGGTGAATGCTTGTTTACAGGCCATACCCTCCTCACGTACTCTCAACGGATCAGAAAACTGCCACCTCCAACGTGACAATATTGTCAGTCCATTCTCACGATTAAATATATCTTTGAAAAGTGCCCAGACTGTTTACCAACAATAAGCAGAACAGGACTGACCCCAAATGTATCCGAAACTCTAACAAATGAGGAAGTTTAAGTCATATTGGTATTTAAACGCCCTTCTACAATAAAAAAATACTGGTACTGGTACTGGTATTTGGTGGAGGGAACAAGCCCGGCTAGTTGGCCTGGTGGCCCTTTTTGTCAACCCCTGACGGCTACCTAGGTTGCCGCCGAGTACTAACCAAGGTGGGAGTATCAATATTCATTCTTCAGGACCGCTGAAGAATGAATGTTAAACTGCCCCAGGTGGGAATCGGACCCACAACGTTCCGAACCGAGCGCATTGGTACCTGCGCCCCAACCCGCACGGCCGTCACGTCCCTCTACAAAAAAAAACTAACAAAAAATCTTTTCTTGTCACGATAGTGATGAAATAGTTCTTTAATTTAAATTTATGTATTATATATATAATCTAAATATATATAGTATATATTCAGTTGACGAGATGACTAAATACATTAAACCATTGTAGCTAATTTCAAGATTCCAAAACAAGATAACATTAAGAGTGCAACACTTAAAAGCAGGATGTAATTTTTATTAAACTGTTACATTTTGAGATTTCTGTCTATTTGCAACAAGCAACATTATTTTAATTTATTTTTTTTATAGTAGATCGGCCTGGTGGGCCTTACATGATTGATATAACCGTTGCATTATATTTTTTTTAACAGTTGATTATGGGGGGGGGATAGTCTCGTACAAAAGACACCCCTAACTATATACAATGTCATAATAAATAAAAAAGATAAAATAAATACATGAGAATAATGCTTCTTAATAAAAGAGAAAAGTAAAATTAATAACAAAAAAAAATGATATTTGTACACTTGACAAAACAAACAATTGCCCTCTAATAGTAAAAAGAAACAAGTTAATTTGAAAAAAAGGACGAAAGAAGAAAAAAAAATAATAATAAGTAAAATAGAGGTTGTGTGACTAATGAATTAATAAATATATAGAATTTATAACAAACTGTCTTGGAGCAGCCTGGGCTTCAATCTTCGGGTTGAGGTTGGGTTTCCCGGGTTATAGGTTACTGCTCCTTTACCTGTCGGTGACTGAAAGTGGAACTTCATGAACAGTTTTTTGATGTGATCCTCTATTAACCAAGATATTTCTTATTCTGAAAATAGTTGAAATTTGCTTAAGTCAATCAGTCAATTGGAAGACTCATTTGGAAAACTAATAAGATAATGTATTGGAACAGTAAATAATTGAGAAATATCTGTTCTCTAACGATTGAAGATTCATTTCAACTCAAAGTAGAGTGGTAATGAAGGTTGTTTTTAGATTTTTTTTATTTTATTTAAGACAATCCTAAATTTTTATAAAAAATTTAATATATAAAAATCAACATTTTCTCTCTTTATGCACTGTCATATCGTTCGTCCAATTATGATGGGGCTTTCTAATAAATTCCAGTATTTCCCTGGGAAGTTTGAATAGGATGTTTCGATCTTTTGTTAAATAAATTTTTTTTTTTTTTTGGAATAGAAATTAATTTTTATTTATTGATAGATATTACAATCTGCCACACATTTGTGGACAGTAGGTATCCGTGATGAATGATTACATTCATACAAAAAAAAAATAAAATAAGAATAAAAATAAATCTCTCTTAAAATATATACAAACAGAAGGATAAACCAAATGAACATAACCAAACTATGTGTATGAACGAAGAAATAATTAAAATAAAATAATGATAAAAATAATACAATCTCTAGTCACATTTACACTCCTATATACAATATTTACACAATCGACTAGAGGATCCCTGAGCCCACTCTATCCCCACGTGAGAGGGGGAGAGCAGGGCTCAAAATATTTCCAGCGCATCCCTCTCGCTGCATCACTGGTAATGAGCCAGTGGAGGCTGAACAAGCCGTAAAAGAAAAAAAAAATTACAAAATTAATCATTTTTTAACGGGTAGTTCAGAAAGTATATATTTTTTCATAGTTATATGAAAATCGATTTGTCCCTTTCTGAAAAAAAAACCGTGCCCGTGTAGGCGACATATTTCCGTGACAACGTATACTCTTACCCCCACCACCTCACTCTTACCCATCCCCACCACTACCTTCTCCGTTACGGGACACTTTTGCCTGCATGACTCTCAGCATCTATAATCCTCTTACCCCCACTACTACACTACTAATTACCTCCCCCACAATCTACTTCCGTTACGGGACACTTTTTCTAACATGGCATCCCGCAAAATGATTTATAAGACGTTGTCACGTCAAAAGGAAAAAAATATTACTGATTCTATTAAACGTTTTTATTGCATTCACTAAAAATTAAAAAAAAAGAAAAAAGAAACATAATGAGGATTTCAGTAATGTATAACAATAATTTTTCAGGAAAAAGCAAATCATATTCCCTTTTAGTGTCGTCTGAAACCCTCAAATACCATATTGTTTCGATGACCATATAATCATTCATTACTCCTCTGCATTTTATTCAATTTCTATGTTAATGCAACAATTGGAAAGTTGAATGTCTGATATTATAATTTTTATTTAATGCTCTCATAAGGGCGAAATATTAGTTAAGAATAAAGAAAAATTTTTCAAATGTTTTATATCTTCGGTTGGAATTTATTTAATTAGATCCGGTTTGTGCTCGAGCAGTTTAGCCCTGAAGCACTCTTAAGTTTGGCGTTGATTGGTTGAGTAGTGTTAGAGTTATTTTTATTTTAAAAATAAATAAAAGACCAATGTAAGGTAAAAAGTTTGGACCAACAAATTTTATTTTATGATTTTTCGCATAATTTCTATTTAAGACTTTCTTGAGGTGTTAAAAACGAATATAAACTTTATTGCACTCCTAAAAAATCTTTATCCACACTTTGATAGGTCAGTCAGTCAACATGATAAATTATCTCAATGGGGGAAAAAAAAAGAACCAAATCGGACCAGTATTAACGACTATACAGTGAAGTTAGCTCTTTAGATTACTATAATTAATATTGTTCAATTATTGTAGATATATACATTCTCGAATATAGCAAAGCATTGCCAAGTGTGCTAGTAATTATAAAATAAAAACTTTTTTAACTTGTTAAATTTGTTGAAAGGATGAAGATCACTATTTTATAGAGAATGTTAGCGGCATGTGGAATTGTGTGATTGGCTGTGTAGCATTGAGATAGACTATTCTCACCTGAGGGGAGTAGTAATGCTCATATGATTAAGGTGACTACAGTAGACGGCAATAAAAGGAGCAATATCCAAGGGAAGTAGTTGGGGGAGATCTAGAGTCAATATTTGAATCTCATTATGACGGGGCATAAAGGCTGCAATTCCGGGGCCCCATCATCCCAACGGCCCTGCCTCCGTTTTACAGTCCCATCACAGCTCTCTTGTTTTCAACTACACTATAACACACCGCTACTAGCGCTCCAACAACCCCACCAGATGTTAATATGGCTGAATAGTCAACTCATGGCATCCAATAGTGTAATGCTGTATATTCAGGTAGAGGCAGTGCCGTAATAATCTTACAACTGATGTATGCAACTGCATATGAGATCTGCGTTTCCTGTGTTCACCCTCATCTAAGAGAAAATAACTTAAAGTAGTTTTAATAATCTTTTCTCAGATTTTAGATTCGATCTTAAAAAGTAAAAATTTTCGCCTAATTTGATCATAAGGTACATACTAACTAAGGTGTAGGTGAGGTAAAAAAAGGAGATAATGATTACAGTGATAAAAAAGTATATTCTAATAGCTTTACGGTTAACAGTGGCTTAAGACAAGGAGACCCATTATCACCAGTACTGTTCAACCCCTAGAAGTTGCCATTAGAAAAATAACGACAAAACCGGGTGGCACCATTTACTATCGGCTCACACAACACCTGGCTTATGCGGATGATGTAGTCATTATAGGGAGAACCAAAACAACATTGGCCGGTGCTGTAGAAGAATTCAAGAGAGCAGCACAGGATTTAGGACTTAATATAAATAGTGAAAAGACCAAATATATGAAAACCTCTGGACAGACCGGGGAGAGAAGAGATATTATGGATGTGGGGGAAAACATGTTTCACAGCTGCAGTACTTTCAAGTACCTGGGAGGAGTTGTGACGGAGAACAATTATTTAGAAGTAGAAATTAAGGGCAGAATGGTAGCAGGAACCAGATGTTTCTATGCCCTGCAAAAAGCTCTCCGATACAAAAGTCTTTCCAGGAAAGCAAAGCTGTTGTTGTACAAAACAATAATTAGGCCAGTGATAATGTACGGCAGTGAGACATGGACACTAACCAAGAAAAATAGAAGAGCTCTACTGGTTTGGGAGAGAAGAGTCTTGAGAAAGATCTTTGAAGCCGTTAAAGAGGAGCACAGATGGAGAATCAGAAGCAATGACGAAATTAAGGAATTGTATGGAGAGCCTAATATCCTCTGTTCTATTAAGAAGAGCAGGCTAAGGTGGTTGGGACATGTAGAAAGGATAGAGCGCTGCAGGCTACCTAAAAGGATGCTAAATGGTGCATCAGGAGGAAAAAGGAAAAGGGGCAGACCCAGGCGTCAGTGACTGGATGATTCGGTAGATGATTTGAGAGGGATGGAAATTGAAAGTTAGAGGAATCTCGCTGGAGACCGCGAGGCTTGGAAAACAATGGTGGCAGAGGCCCAGGTCCTCTAAGGACTGTAGCAAATCCACCTCTCTACACCTGTACATTATTCTCCACTCTTTTTTTTTCGAAAAAAATTATTTGGACCAGTGAAGGCAAAAATTATAATTTTTTTTCTGTTGTTATAAAAATTCGTATCGTAGAATTTTTCAAGGTGGAAACTACGCATATAAATTTTGTTCTGACCACGAATATAATAATTAATTCTATAGAAGACAACAAAGCCGTAATGTAGTCGGGACAGATTGGCAGCATTGGATTTTCCTGTCGGATTAGTCTAGACTTTCCCATAACTAGGTTTCAAATTGGTGTTGTTTTTTTTTATTAGGATAGGTGGAAAGGAACCTATCAGTATACCCGGTATACTTGTTTGTGGGATTTTTACCCACCTCCCTACACCACTTTACTTTCTATGAGATTGCTGTTAGGCATTAATTTCTGCAAGGAAACATTTGAGTGCCATCTCATGCCGTTCGACATGGGACATTCATCAGTCATTTATTGGTTGTTCTTCCTTACATGCTAATCACATCTTCTAGCATGATCTTACCCTCTCAACCTCTAAAGGATAACTGTGGCAAATGCTGGTCTGGGCGTATATTATCTGCAAACGATTTATTCTGTTCACATCTTTCATCTCCGAAGCGCATACAAGCAAAGAATACGTGCTCCACTGTTTCTTGGATTTTACGGTATGCAGGGCATTCCTCCATGTTTATGCATTACTGGTTTACTAAAGCATCCTTGTCCAGTGAACTCTGGGTGACATAAAAATCTACCTCACCATGTCGGCGACTGTAACACCAACTAACATAGGCTGTTAATAACAATAGCCTGTTGGCCCATCTTCCGGAATCTGCTGCTTCCCATCGCTGTTGCTACTGTGTGTGTGTGCGTGCGTGCTTGACTTTCTCCTTTTTCTCCTTTAGTTGTTCAAAAAATTCTTTGTTACTTTGTATTTATTCATTGCTCATATGTTAAAATGAGAACATTGTTGTTTTTTTTCATCATAACATTTTTATCCCCTTTGCCGCCTGTTCTGTGTGGATTACGATTTGTAGAGTCTGGACCAGATATCTTGTTCTTGGACCATCTCTCATCTTCTATTTCAATCCATACCCTGCCTCCTGAACGCCTCCTTAACACTCTCCTCCCAGGAAATGCGCGGTCTTCCTCTTGGCCTTCTTCCCTCTACGCGAGTCTCATACGTCTCCTGGCAACTCTTTCCTATTCAATCCCAAGGTGTCCAAACCACCTTAGCATGTGCCCCTCTAGTATGCTTTCTGCCGGTTTAACCCCGATGCTAGTCCGTATGGTGCTGTTCCGTATTCTATCTCGTTGTGTCCTTCCTTCCTCTTTACGAAGATAACGCATCTCCATGGATTGGATCCGACTTGTGTTTCAAGGTGGGGGTCCAGAATTCGGAAGAGTAGGAGAGAATAGGGAGGAACGTCGATTTGTAGATCAGCATTTTAATTTTTCTCGTCCCCTCCCTTTTAATCAGGAAACCCCTTCGAAGGGGGTACTTAAGTACACTAACAAACTTAAGTACACTTCCCGCTGCACCGAATCTCTATGAAACTTCATCAATGTAGCCGCTTTCGTTGAGGTGTGCACCCAGGTATTTGAAATTCTGGACCTGCTCTGGTCTTTCTCCGTACGCTCTGATCACTCTCATTATTCTCCGGAGATTCTTCTCTATCCTCATACATTTAGTCTTTTCCGGGTTAATTTCCATATTTATCGTGGCAATTTCCTGTTGAAGGACATTTATGTTTCATTAGAGGTATTGGTCGTTGGAAGCCAGGTCATCCTCGAGAGCTAACACTAAAAATCTTTTTAAAAAAAAAAAAAATGAAAGGTACTTTCGACGATGATTTATTGAAAAAATTCTTAATTAAAGTCCTGTCCTACTATATATAAATATGAGAATAAAACCTTAAAGACACTAAAGAATATTTAATTGTACATTGATATGCATTAGTTAAATACAATTTTTAGAGATGGTTTCAAGAATATTGAGCTCAGAATTTCCACCGAAAACTGGATTTTGAAAATTCAAATAAATAATTAATAGGAATTAAAAATGTTATGTTCAAGCATTTTCCTTTCAAGAGCAATATTCTGATAAAACTTTTATGGATATAAAGTTTTTAAAACCAAGTTAAGGAGAGGGAAATAAGGTATTAACAGTAATTGGCACGAATAGTAATAAAGGATCCATTAAACGTTCATCAGGTAAGAGATAAATGAAAGAGTGGGCGGGAAACGAGGGCACTGTTTTAGCATCGCCCCATCCTGAGGAATAGGCTGGGGATTAAGAAGTCATCCTTAAAATATCCACTTTAATTCACAAGGAGTGTGAAAAGACAAAATAAAAATATTCATGAGAACTCATGAAAAACTGTAAAAATGTAACTGTAAAAAAATCTATAAAGCGGATCAGATATTAGCAGTAGGCAGGTATAGGGAACCAATAAATCTTTATTAAACGATCCAAACTCGCTCCGCTATTTCATTTGGGCTTTAGTACTGCTTTCTTAATGGGCAATAGTGTTGTATTGTCTGCTTAACTGCCCTAGCTCATGGCCGCGTTTAGTCTTTAGGATCGTAAAACCTGGAATTATTTGTTGCTCCAGCAATCATTGAAACACTCCTGCAGCAATAGAAATGTGTATATCTTTAAAGCTATAATTAAAAGAAAGCTCTAATCAGCAGTTTAGGATGAAGTACAATTGAAAGTAAATAATTATAATTATTTTGAAGTATATTCCTAGATTTTATGATGAAATATATATACCCTTGGTTGTGCAAGAGTGATTTTTTTTTTATTCTTTTCTATTTCTAAAAAAAAGAAATAAAAATATCAAGATACATGATAAATATATTATACACGTCGAAAGAAGTGTATTCACATTTCTTTAATCTGTTGAGCAATGTAAAATTCGTGGAACAGAGGTACACGAGTATGGTCCAATGATATGGGGAAACTTGATAGTACAATAAAGAAACCCCAAAACTGAGGAATAAATTTAAAAGATCTCACATCGTATTGAAGCGTTGAATAGTGAAGACCTCCGCAGTACTAAGACAGTGTCGAGATTTCCTGATTTACCGTTAGTTATTTCTAAACCTTTTAATTTTTCATGTTTTATTTTTTTTTAATATATATATATAAAAATGGCAAAACGACAAACCCTCCCCCCCAAAAAAAAAGTCTTGTCATGTAACCGGTAGTAAAATATCCGTGTTTGATCATGGTACGTACTTGGTATTATTGGATGTACGAAAATATAAAACTAAATATAATTACGTTGATAAAATCGTGCAAGGAGCTAGGTCTCGTTATAAATACGGATAAATCAAGACATGTGGTTAGCAGTAGAAACGGGGACGATTTAGGTGATATAAACTTAGGAGGAGATACATTTCAATAGGTTGAGAAATTTAAGGATTTAGGTTTTACGGTACTAGAAAAAACAAAATTGAAGAGAGATTAAAAACTTTTTATTTTTCAATATCGAATAATATTGCTGTACAGAAACTGAAAAGTTCGAATTTACAAAACTGCTATCTTTGCTTCTCTTCTTTAAGAATGCAAAATTTGCCCTATCACACTAAAGAAAGAACAACACCTTAAGGTTATTGAAAATAAAGTATTCCGGACCGAAAAAAGGTGAGTTAATAGAATTCGGAATGTTACACATCAGCCGAATGGAGGGTACTGCACCCGGTAAATATAATTCACATATCTCATTTTAATAAACAGTGATCTCACAGGTAAACGTCCGATGGGTAGACCGAAGCGAAGGTGGGAGGATTGCGTAAAACTGATCTTGTTGATTGTGATGTTGACAGCAATTGGTGATATCGGAATCGAAACTTTGGGTTGGCAAAGCCTTTATTATTAAGTTATGCTACACTGTAAAACGATTTTATATTTTCATTGCAAAACCAGCAACTGATTAAATTATGATACTGAGTAATACGCTAGGGGTCGGTGCTATCACCTGGGGCACTCTAGGTATACCGTATTATATTGTAAGTTGTTTAAACTTCCAATTCACTGCATAACTATAATAATGTCTATCTGAGAGCTGTCCGTAACTCAGTAGTTGAGTACAGTCTTACCATTCTCAGATCAATTGGCAGTGGCGGTTCCGGTTCGAATCATCGACTGTTAAGACCTTAATGTTCCATATGTAACCGATCTAGCCCAAACAAGATATCAATCCACCCATAATGAACTCCGTAACCTACCAAACCTACTAGTTTCTAGAGAAGACAAGAACCTTCAATAATGTTTTTATTCGTAGGAGTAGTAATTTTAATGATATTTTCTAAAATAAATTGATTTCTAGTTGTTTGGCCTAATTTTATATCCAAAATTCATATACATATGCAAATATGATAAAAACTACTACTTAGAAAGAAGATAAACGATATAAACAACTTTAAAGTACTATTAAACTCGCTTTAATATGAGTGAAGGTATCTGTACATAAAATGGTCCCAGAGATATAGTTTTTCTATAATTTTAAACGTAAAACTAAGTGAGAATAATAACATTTATTCCATAATAAGTAAGGAACGGCCGTGTCAAAGGACGTGCCCTGGACACTGACACAGGTAGAGGAGGTCTAGGTAAGAGAGAGTCTGAGATAGAGTAACAGTTCTAATTGCCGAGATGAAGCGGACGGACTAGTAAGCTGATAAGGTTAGGTGCAGCTCAAGTTGCCGAGATGAACTTTTCTATCTCAAGTAGAGTGTATGCCACCAGTGCTATTACTAGACCTGGGTAAGGCTGTGGATCAAAGATCGAAGAGGGGATGTAGAGCCCCTTATTTATATGCTTCTATGACCAAGAAGTGGTCGGGAGGACTTGAGATAGTTTCGTGCATTGTTTTGGTATCGTTTATTAATCATTTTATCGACATTGTTAAGTGGTATGCTACAGAAATTATTAATATATAAAAATAACAATATGCCTTTTACAAGATGAAGTAATTTGTAAATTTGAGATCTTCTGTGAGGCTCGAGGTGCAGCGCTCTGGTGAGTTGTGGCTAAACCTCATGCTTCTTCTCGCCCCTCTCGCTACAAGTTATTAGACAATTAATGAAAACGGAATAACAACAGATCAAAAACAACGAATATAAAATACAGTACATACATAAAGATAGACAAAGGAGAATAACATTAAAATCAAGAATAAAGAAAGATAATGAACAAGATGGTAAATATACCGGGTCAGTGTGAAAGTGAACGGTTGGCAGGATGTTTAAGAGAAGTAATGGGAATTTACGGTTAAAAATACATTGCATATGAAAATAATTTCAAAGTAAACAGTATTAGAAAATATTAAAAATAGGCAAACATTGAATGATGATGTATTTATAATAGGGGGGGGGGGTGTGGTCTTCTTCTTGTTCTTTCACTATCTCCTGTGTGCTGCTAAGCGTGGAGTAACAAACCATCTTGTCCAACGCTCCCTGTCCTGTGAGAGCCTTCTCATCGTGGAGCTTCCTCTCGCTGAGCCAATTCTCTCAACCAGGTTAACGTACATGAACCTTGGCCTGCCTTGAGGTCCCCTTCCTCCCAATCTTGCTTCTAGAAGCCATCTGGCTTTACGGTCATCTCCCATTCTGCTAACATGCCGGAACCACTTCAGCTGTCTTTTCTCAATCACTTCTTGGACGGATCTTACTCCTAATTCTTCGCGTTCATTCTTTCATTCTTCATCCATTCCGCAGAAACAACCTTGCTGGCATGATGGCCCAGGGCTTTCTAGCTTTCCGATCCATATAATAGCAGAATCTTCGCCTTTCTGCTCAACTCCTATAGTTATGTATCAACTTTCCAATGAGTGTCCTGGATATCTTGTAGAAAAATTCCAAGTATAAGATATAATCTTATTAATATAATAAGATAATTTTTCGTTAAAAAAAAAAGTTGATTTTTGAAAAATTGTATCTCTAGAACTAATGAACGTAAAAAATATTTACATATATAAGAAGATGGTCAGGGTTGCTGTCAAAAGAGAAACAAAAATAGTTTACAACTATTTATTTTTCGACGTTTCGCTCCACTTTGCAGGGCTTCATCAGGGCTAAAACAATACAAAAAAAAAACTGAGAATATTACAACAATAAGGATATTTAAGCTAGGATAAATATTATGTAAAAATAAAGTGATATGAAAATATATATAAATAAAAGGAAGGAAGACGTAAAATAGTATCAAAATAAAATAAAATAGAATAAACAATGATAAGAATAAAAAATAAGTAACAATGGTAAGAGTAAAACTTTTTGAAAAATACGTAATATATACAGTTAAAAAAGTGCAGTATTTTTCAAAAAGTTTTACTCTTACCATTGTTACTTAGTTTTTATTCTTATCATTGTTTATTCTATTTTATTTTATATTGATACTATTTTACGTCTTCCTTCCTTTTATTTATATGTATTTTCATATCACTTTATTTTTACATAATATTTATCCTAGTTTAAATTGCCTTATTGTATCTTATTGTTGTAATATTCTCAGTTTTTTTTGTATCTTTTTAGCCCTGATGAAGCCCTGCAAAGTGAGGCGAAACGTCGGAAAATAAATAGTTTTGTTATCTTCTTATATATCAATT
Organism: Halyomorpha halys; assembly: GCF_000696795.3. Classification (NCBI taxonomy): domain Eukaryota; kingdom Metazoa; phylum Arthropoda; class Insecta; order Hemiptera; family Pentatomidae; genus Halyomorpha; species Halyomorpha halys. The sequence continues at coordinate 223,041 of NW_027115088.1, forward strand.
TTTACGGCCAACTATATATACATATATGTAAACAATATTTACGTTTTATGGATATGTCGCTCCAAATGCGACTTTTCACCTTAAATACATATTTACTTTTCAACAACATTTGCTGTATCCATTGTATAGTTCAGGTAAAAACTGAACCAAAATAAAAACGCCCAACTTTTCTTTTTCTTGAAAAAATTCCAAAATGAATTTTTAGTAGCATCGATTACAGCCACCATTTTTGACTTCTCCTTATCGTGGTAGGGAGCTTCATCAATTTTGACTAGTGATTATACATAGTTTTCATTAAAGTAATCAAAAATTGGGGTGATATACATTTTTGTTTCTCCACGTGAACTCTTAGATTATTCAGTCCGTGTTTCCATACTTTGGACTGATATTTTTGGACTGTGAGATATAGTGCATTTGGTTTACTTATTTGTGATATTGTGTGTTATGCCTTGGACATGACCGAATTGGTATAACGATGACTGGTGAGTCATTTGTCACTGAAAAGACTCAAGGATTTATTTTTACAACCATGGTATTGTATTAAACTAGTTAAGTTTTCATATAGTTCGGATGTGTTGAATTTTATATATTTTGCAGGGTTTTTTAAATCCTTTTTATTGATTTTATATTTTAATTCCAATGTTCTATAGATAATTAAAAAAAAATAGTCCCAACTGAAAATTATTTGGAAAGACGCTAGAGTTGATAGATCTGAGAATACATTAAATAAATTATAAATGAACCTTTCAGGGAATTTATAGAAAAAATTGAGTATAAAGTATTTTAAAGGAAGTTAAGGATATAACGACAAATTAAAAATTTAGATATTATTCCCGGTAAGGTATTCCTTCCCGGATTAAAAGTTACAGGATTGTGGAGAATTAAGTTTTCACAAGTAGAAGGTTTGCCATTAGCATCTTTTAGAAAAAGTTTCCCTAAAGGTTTACTGGAAAATTCTCAACTTATAATCATCTCCAGGCCGCTTCTATTTAACTGGGAATTGACTTGGAAAACTTTTATGTGCAGTTATGCTTTGAAATTTTCTTTTTCTTTTTTGTATTTTTATCCGAAGAATTTTACAACGTTGGAAATTCTTGAAAAAAAAAACAACAAATGTAGGCTGAGAAATTCTCAGCCTGAAAAAGAATAATAAAGTTTACCTTTTAGTTAAAGAACTCGGATTCAACAAATTCCTCGTTATAGCGAACCAAAGTCAAATCTTTATTTATTTATTTATTGACATTTATAACTGAAAATATACTGTAGATAAAAATACATCTAGTGGTTTTGAATTAAGATCATAATGGTTTATTACAGGGATGTAGAGAAACTACCCAAACTACACACTCTAATAATATTTCTAAATTAGAAGGTCTCTAGACCATCTTCTTTTCAAGCGCCTCGGACTATTGTCAGGAATGGAAGAGGAAGAAAGGTTAGAAACTAGTAGGTTTGGAAGTTTACGGAGTTCATTATTGGTTGATTGATATCTTGTTTGGGCTAGATCGGTTACATATGGAACATTAAGGTCTTAACAGTCGATGATTCGAACCAGAACCGCCACTGCCAATAGTTCTGATAATGGTAAAACTGTACTCAACTACTGAGTTACGGACGGCTCTCAGATAGACATTATTATAGTTATGTTATAATATAATATATATAGATCCTCGCTTACTAAGTGGCATCGGAAGAACTAAACGATTCCCCATTCCGACTTATTGAATATGATGACACCTAAAGTAAGATATATGTATGTATCAGGATATTTTTGAATTAATATGTATTTTAATATTTATTCTCAACACCAATGTAGCATAAGAATAATAAAAAATTGTCCAACTAGTCTTAGAATGCTGTGTCCAAAGCAGGCCAATGCAGTTGGGCGAAACTGCTTTTATTTTATAAAATCTCTGCAGTTCAAAACTAAATAAAATAGCATTTCCAAAGGATGTGCAACTAACTCAAACCTAAGCAAGCTTGGCAATGCTATATATCCTATCCTAAATAGCTATTATTATTTTTAAAACATTTCTCAGGCCACTGCTGAAGTATGGATGTGAAATCTGGGAAGCGGGCTCCTTTACGAAAAGGTAAAAATTACAATCTTTTCATAATAAAGTCATAAGAATCGCAGTGGATGCTCCTTGGTTTGTAAGAAACAGCCAATTGCATCAGGAATTACAAATGGAGTAAATAGAGGATTACATCAAAAAATGGTTCATGAAGTTCCACTCCCAGTTACCTACAGTTAAAAGAGCTATGACCTAGCTTGGGAAACCCCAACCACAACCCGAAGACTGAAGCTGCAGGACATCCTGTTATAAATTCTATATTTATCAGTTCTGTTATTGTCACTCTAAAATTTATCTTAATTTTATTTTGTGTATATTTTATTTTATCTTAATTTCTTGTTTTTTTCTTCATCTTTCTTAAATTCACTTTCTTTTTTTTTTTCATTGGAAGTCAATTATTTATTTTGTTAAATCCATAAATGTAATTGTGTTTGTTATTAACTTTACTTTTATCTTTTATTAAAAATTATTATTTTTATCTATTTATTTTATTTTAATTTTTGTTTTATTTATAACATTGTATACAGTTAGTGGTGTCTTTTGTATGAGACTATACCCCCATAATCAATTATTAAAAAAAAAAAAATGTAGCTCTTATATTAACCACGTAACCACCTGTGCCTACTCTAGATATAGTAAAGTTTTATTTTTTATTTACTACAAACCTTACAACTCTTAGTATTACCTTAAAAAAAAAAAATTAATGTTTTATTCTAGAGATCTCGTAAGAATTTTTGAAGTCAGAAAAAAATATATAGGCATCCTATTAACCGAAAGTCGAGATGTCTATAGAATATGTTGACTATTTATTTCTCAAAGTATTGTATACTTGTATTTGCTGTATTGTATATTTTGATTATTTTTTTATATTATATTTTTCATTTTATATTTGTATTATATATATTTTTTTTTAGGCTACGATTACAGATAAGTGACAATCTATTTTTCTCAAGCTTTTGATCTGTTTAAAAAACATTATTTCTACAGAGATAAATATAATAAAATAAGCACATAAATTTTAATTCTCTTATGTTCATTTTGTTTATCCTTCTGGTTGAATATATTTTAAGAGAGATTTTTTTTCTTCTTTTATTTATTTATTTTTCTTCTTATTTTAGTATGACTGTGATCATTCATCACTATTACCTATTGTCCACAACTGTGTGGCAGATTGTAATATCTATCAATAACTAAAAAGTATTAAAAAAAAAATTTATACCTACAAAAGAAATTAATTTATTACCAAAATCGTACTTTAAACTTTAAAATCAAGTATTATTCCTTCCATAATAAACTCCCCAACCACCCAAACCCACTCGTTTCTAACCTTGCTTCCTCTTCCATTCCTGGCAATCCTCCGAGGCGCCTGAAAAGAAGATGGCCTCGTGACCTTATATTGTAAACTGTTTTTAGAGTTCTACTACTGGATAGTTTCTCTACATCCTGTATCATATCATTATATCATTATGATCAAATTTACTGGTTGTATTTTTTTTATACAGTTGTAAATATCAACAAATAAATAAAATAAAAAAAAAAAAATAAAATCAAGTAATATCGAACAAGTACGAGTGTGATAAGAACAATTCAAAACAAAATTTTGAACTTCCAGCCCGACAAACCTACTCTCATCGTGCAATGAGCTTATTCTGTTTTGATATTTTATTTTAAAGTAAAAATCATTATTACTTGAGCTCTAGTAGAACAATTATTGATAATATTAAATAAACTTGGCCTTGCGATACTGTATTGCAGTTTAACTAAGAACTTATGGTTACCCTCCAACTAATAGAGCACACCTTTTGCTGGAAATATACCTTAACTTGTCCGACTGGAACAACTTTACGAGCTACAGCCGCTCAACAAGATTACATCTCCAATTCATATCAGTCGGACACTCCAGCAACTGCTAGGGTCTTGTTAATAGTCTGAGGAGTGGTATGGTCATCTATCTTGGAAAATTTCCCACCTTCATGTCCTCCTAGTATTTCACGTATTTGCATTGTTTCACATTATGCAGAACCGAATACTATCTTACTAAACATTTATAAGTCACAGAGCACAACATTGAAAATTATAACACAATAAAACATAAAATTAAAAAAACAAAAACAATTGAATCTTTACCACCTAAATTATTCTACATGTATAAAAATTAAACGAAATATTTTAAATAATTATTCATTTAGAAAAAAAAATCCTTATTTACCATTATTCAATAAAATATTCAACACAGGCACTTTGAACAATATGGTTACCTTATTTGTTCAACTATACATCATACATAACTGCTAAAAATAAAAAGTAAATTAAAACATTAACAAACAAATAGAAAAAAAGGAATCTTTAATTGGTTATTCCATATTATTGTATCGCTATAAACTAGTAAATCGACAAAATAGCTGCATTAACGTTAATTAAATACAATGTTTAAACACTGTATAAAACTGTTATTATTGTTTAATAATGTAGGTTTCATTACATTTAAAATAAATCGAGTTTTATTTAGCTCTACTTCCATACTAATCAGTTAACCATCACTTTTATTGTTGTGGTTTATAACATATAAAAAAAAATTAGTTGAAGATATTTTTATATTAAAGTATTTGTTTTAAATAAAGGCAATTTTAGTTTATTAATTGAATTGTTGTATGAATAATGTGAATAGTGTAAATTTACATTGTAGATAACCTGATAATGGGTCGATAGACCAGAAACGTTGTTAATGATTCATTAAAATAAGCATTTTAATAAGGAAGAGTTGTGTCACCATATCTTATTACGAGTATATTAATGAAAACTCATCCAGTAAAGAACCCATAATACCAAGTTATAGTTAAGCAAGCTTGGCAATGCTATATATCCTATCCT
>NW_027115088.1:228162-231848 GCF_000696795.3 Halyomorpha halys
TCAAAACCTTTAAAAAACATTAATTTTTCATTCGGAGCTCTATATCTTAAAAACTACCAACAACACGAGAAAATCTAAAAGAACATTATTAAAAGAAGAGTAAATTTTCTGAAATATTAGCCCTAAAAGAGTTATTTACGTCCAATGGTTCTCGAAATATAGCTTTTTAAAAAGTAAAATTTCTAAAAAATCTACTGAAAGATTAGTAGTTAATTTATTTTGAGAAATCTATATCTCAGGAACCATGTGACGTACAGATGTCTATTAGCACTCAAATTAAAGCTAGTTTAATGGAGAAGTTTATTACCTTTACCTTCGTAGGACTAGCAGTTTTCATGATATTTGCTAAAATAAATATAATAGAAATTAACATTTTGTGAGTTTATTTTGTCAAATATCATAAAAACTACTACTTCTACAAAGATAAACATTATAAACTATTTTGTAGTAAATTTAACTAGCTTTAATTTGAGTCCTATTAGACATCTGTACGTCAAGTGGTTTTTGAGATATAAATTTTCCAAAATAAATTCACTAACTACTGATCTTTCAGCAAGTCCCATACAACATTTTATGAAAGCAATATCTCTAAAACTATTATAACGTATATAAGTCTATTAGGGCTCATATTTTAGCAAATTTAATCTTCTTTAAATGAGGTACCTAAAATCTCTTAGGTTTTCTTGTGTTTTCCTATTTTTTAAGATATAGAGCTCCGAATAAAAAAACTAGTTTTTTTTTATCGGCGTGAAACAGCCGCCATTTTCTATTTCCCCTACCTATACTTGGCAGACTCATAAATTTTGACTATTAATTATACATAGCTTTCATTAATGTAATCAAAAATTGGGGTGAGATAACTGCCTTTTTTCCTCCTCTTGGACTCTTGTACTAGTTCGATTCCCACCTGGGGCAGCTAGTATTTATTTCTCAGCGGTCCTGAGAAATGAATCTTGTCACTTCCTCCTTGGTTAATAAGGGGCAGAAACTGTGGTGGATGCCAAGGTTTGTCAAAAAATACTAATGGGGCTACTTGCAGGACTTGTCCCTCTTCCAACATACCAATATCAATAGAAATATCCTCATGAATCTACTATTTGGATTATGACATTAGACAAAGCGTGGGATGATTCAGGTACGTATAAATCTAATGCAGAAATATGAATAAAGAGAGAAAGACAGAGACGTTTACAATATATTTTTTTCAAGAGAGAGAGTTTTCCAAACTTGTTCATCGAGACCGAAAAATAGATAAGCTTATAAGTTCGTTGCGATGATATAACATTTCAAGCTCTATATGAGGAACTTAAGAAGTTACACACTCAACAAATTACACGCTACACACTCGACAAATCACAAGTTACATTGCACCAAAGAGAACAAGCACTAGCCTAACGGCTGACGCACAAACATTACAGGCTAAGCCCCTTAGGGGCGGGACTTACAGGGACTTAGCGACTTTCGTACAATCTGTTATTTATCACTCGACTGTTTGTCATTCCTTCTTGGCTCGCTTTGTTAGACGCTCTACATTTCTTTTCATTGCCTATAACTCACTTGGCGTAAATCTTATGTTAGTTTCTCAACAATTTATCTTAAGTAGATGAAATATAACAAACATGAAAAAAAAAAAGGAAAGTTCTCAAAATCTTCTTTAATTTGTACCTTTTCGCTGTAAGTCTTTTATCCAAAAAATGTCCTCACTGTTTCATGTTTCTAAGGATATTTCTTAAAGGAAAATGGTCAGGATGGTTGTTAAAAAAGGTTCATAAACCAATAAAAACTATTTATTAGTAACCAAATTATTGTTGTAAATATGTTTGTTACGAAATAGTTCCTTTTTTTTCTAATAGCTTATTGGTAGACGCTATGTTACTAACTCCCAGGCACGATTTCGAATTCAGCTATAGCAGGTAATTATTTATTCTGTTATTTTAGGCCGTGAGTCAACCTTGTGGTTTCGGGTCCCTACTGGTTTACCCTCAGCCTCTATAATGTTCCTTATTAAGGAAAAACTTACACAGACAGTAGAGTTTCATCATGAAGAAATCACCTTGAACAACCGTCGTTTAACTCTACTTTCCTACTAAGTACTGAGCCCTTGACCCTTCATAGGATGTAGTGGTATAAATTATTACTTTATGAACCATTTTTTAAAAATGTTTTTGATATATTTTGATTTGAGATATATTTAATTTTTTTTTAAATATATCTTTGTAAAATATTTCTGACGCTCATCCGGACAATAGTTTGTAATTACGATCAAATAAAAATCCTATGATACCTGTACTATGTTTCCGTTTACTATGAAACTTTAGGAATATGCAGGGGCAAATCCTGATTATGAAGGACGCATGAGTTTCTAATAAAAGCCCTTACATGATTGCGATGTAGGCAGAGATGAGAAAAAATTAGATGAAACGAATATCTAAAATTGCCATGGAAACGACACTTATTCATGAATGAACCATTGATAAATAAATATAGTATCCATGGCAATTTTAGCTGTTAGTTTCAACTATAGCTGTTTATTGCCCAGCTCTTAATATGGGCAGCCCATACCTTTATTTGGCAACTCGATTAGTTCAAAACCTATCTTAAGATTCATTTACAATTATGTTTGGGTAGTATAATGGAATGAACTACTTATTAAAATAATTGTTTCGGACAATTGCTGATTTGCGATGGTATAGTTATTTCTAGCACTGCAAAATCTATAAATATTTTGTCAAAAAAAAAATAAATAAAAAAATAAAACCTCGTCATCTTCATAACGTATTATTTAATTCTGAGTCTGGCCGTTTGTGGTGCAGAACTCACTTGGCTGCCAGATATGCTAAAACATGTGTTTTTTATGTTTTATTACCTTTTTTTCCCTATCATTCTTTTACCCCTCCCCCTCCTTCACTATTCATTTCTTAATTTTCCTTTCCCACATTATTAGTCATATTCACTATTATTATGTTTTCTATTCACTTCTTTAGACTAACTTAACTTCATATTTAGTTTCTTTATCTAATATTATAGTTACATATATTTTCCTTCTCTCAATTTTATATATTCTTTCCATAATTTTTATTTTTAAATTATTAATAAATATATTCCTTTGCATTATATAACTTCAAATTTTTATTTTATTTCCTTAAATATGTTATTTTTCTTACTTATTCAATTACCTATATATTCATTTTATTTTCCACTTCTTTCGCTACTTTAATTTTATAAATTTCATTCTGTACAATTATTTACTACATGTCATTCTGTTCATATTTTCTTTTTTAATTTTTGTATTCATTGGTTGTTATCTTTGTTCTTAGCCTTGATGGTTGGAATTTCTTGCTGAAACGATGGCACTATTTAATAAGTAATTTTAACTTATTTGTGTTATATTTTGACTGCACCCCCCAATCATCTTCTTCAAATAATTTAGCCATAATATATAAATATTTCGGATACCGTGAAAATTCGAATAACACAATTCTAGGCGTTGGGTCCAACAACATATATTAAACATAGTGTGTACAAAGATAAAAAACAAAATGTGAATATAGTATATATATATATATATATATAACTTATTATACGTTGGAAGACAAACTTAAAAAAAAACATGAAACAGGAACAAGCAAATAACACGCACGTGTTTGAGATAACAACTGATTCATTCTGGGTCTTAATTAATTCTC
>NW_027115088.1:231898-258764 GCF_000696795.3 Halyomorpha halys
TAATGAGTTGTAAGTTTAGATCGTTTGTCCAATAAGTGCTGTAATAGGCTAAATCGATGTGCAGTTTCCTGTCTTTTCTGTCTTGTGTGAGGATTTACATACATACATATTGTTTGTAAGTAAGTCATATGTATTTATGCATAGTACAATTTAAGAAAATATATAAATAATTAAATTAAGGAATATCAGTATAATTAAATCAGGGAAATGATGTTTCCCCTTGGCTATCATCCACTAGAAATGTGGGCAGAGAGGAGTTGATTTTGCCGCGCCTTCGAATAGGTCATACGCGTCTGACCCACGGTTACCTTATGGCCCGCGATTCTTCACCTGTATCCCAGACTTGCGGAACGCGACTTACCATTAACACAGTTTAATTGAATGCCAAGCATACGACTCTCTCGAATCTTTGTATAATATACTAGCAGACCTCTAATCAATTTTGCAGGATAACAAACAGATTGTAAATAAACTTTTTGAATTTCTTAATCGCTCAAAACTTTACCATAAAATTTAATCAAATTCGACGATAATTTCCCCCTTTTTTAATAGTTATTACACATTTCAATTCGGAAATTAAGGCAATGATGACCAATGAAAAATTTCGGAAATTAAGGAATTAACGACTAATTAAACTTTCGGAAACTAAGATAATAATGACCCATGAGTGGTTGGTGCCTTAAAAAATGTCTTGAAGTCCTGGGATACATATTTCAATTACAGTCGCTTCTATTAGGACTTGATATTATGAAGTTCTCCGAAAAGGTTTTAGCTTAATATTAATAGTTCAAAGACTTGTAAATGAGATGCAAGGAAACTAAAATTTCCTCTGGGTTACAATCCAATAGAATTGGATGTTATACAAGTTCTTGGAGTTCATCCAAGAACTTCCAAAACCACCCTCCCGAAAGTGTGTTCATCAGTAGTTTTGTGCTTTCAACAGTTCCCTAACTTACATTTTCTCCAAATTAATAACTCCATAATTATGTAACCATGATAATTAATGTTGAGAACCGAACAAAGTTCGAACTTGTACTTGATAATAAAGACAACAATATTGACAGCTGGAAAATGAGTAAACAGGTTCCACGGCAAACAGATATTAGCCTTGTAATAAGTATATTTTGATCTTCCAATTCTTGTTATTTAAATCTTATTCTCTGTCTCAGTTTCAGATGATAAGGTACTTAAAAAAAAAAAAGAAATTTTGGAAGTGGTTTGGAAATGTGTATGTTATAATATTAAGTTAAAACATTTTGGAGAATATAAAAAGTTCTTCAAGAATAGCTTTCATTATTTGCTTAGCAAGGCACAAAATATGCAAGAACCAAAAACATTAGTTAAATCTTTATAAAAGGGAAACCAAGAATAATGGATATATTTTTATGTTCCTTAGTAAAATGGAGTGTTTTATTCAATTTTTTCAAATTATAGAGTTTATATATTTGCTATATTATTATAGCATACTATAATACTATACGATTATAGTTAGAATAATAGTACTGTAAGATGAGGAAACATTCCAAAACGTTCTATAAGCAAATACAGAATATTAATAATGTTTTAAAGAAAGTTTATTTTTCACCTCAACATCTTAATAAAAGGAAAAAACAGCTTCGTAGGAAATAAAATCGAGGAAAGTTTTTATTTTATAATGGAGTTTATAGAAATTCGATGTTATAAATATTACTATACTAAACAATAATTATGTTTAAAAATTACAATATAACGCGTAAATATTGTTATTTATGATTAAATAAATAATAGAGACGTGATTCTTGGTTTAGTTATTTTTTAATAATTTTTAATTTGCTCGGCCGAATTTCATTCTATATGGATTGCCAACTGCATGATATTTCATTTTTCAGTGGAAGACTTACTTATTAGGGTGTCAGGACGGCCGCGCCCTCACCTGGAAGAGCAAGTGCTTGATGGGCTACAACGTGGGTTTGGGTGGCTACAGAGTTTATAAAAGAAGGAATAATACTTTGTTCGGGCTAGATCGGTTACATATGAAACATTAAAGTCTTTATGTATGATTTTATTTGTGACAATGTAAGGAGCATTGAGGATTTTACGAAGGATTTTGGATTGTAAGGATTGGATACGAGAGGAATTCGAAGGTTTAGTGGAGCCCCAAAGCTCAACTCCGTTTGCCCTGATAGGCCTTATTACAGTCATGTAGATCAGTCTTTTGTAATGAGTTGTAAGTTTAGATCGTTTGTCCAATAAGTGCTGTAATAGGCTAAATCGATGTGCAGTTTCCTGTCTTTTCTGTCTTGTGTGAGGATTCCAGGTTAGTCGTTTTTCCAGATGTAGTCCAAGGTAGCGGATCTGTTCGACAGGGGTAAGATCAACATTATTAAAGGAGACTGTAGGACAGTCGGTAGGTTTACGACGAAGGGTAAAGGTAATTTTATGGGATTTGCTGGGATTTATTTTAATCCTCCGATTACGACACCATTCTTCGAGGGCTGTGATATAGGATTAGAGAGTTTGGAATGCAATTAAAGGGTTATTATTAACTGCGAGCATACATTAATCATCGGCATACGTGGTGAGGATAGTGTTAGGATTGTTTGGGATGTCAGCTGTGTAGAGTATGGTGTTGAAGTAAAAACATAATTTCTTGTAAAATTTATTGTTCATATTCACATTATGTAAGCTTGCTATAACCTTAATTTATCGAGTTTTGACTTAGATTACTGTTAACATATGGCATCTTTCCTTTTTATTCTGTTCTCAATATGATATGGTTAATAAACAGATTTTATTTATTAAATTCGGTAATCAAGCTCTGTTAGATTAGTTTAATAAGGATGATACTTATTTATTATGAAATAAATAATAACACGTAATAGCTTATTGATTCACCGCGTTCAGTCAATATCTTTTCAGCCATTTTCGAGGAAATCGATCTTATGAAGTGACACATTCGGTTGATCGATTTTCGGTCGACATCTCAGGCATATACCAGCATAAATATGTAATTTTCCAGGTTTAGTATATGTACCGCCGAAGCGAGTACATATACTAATGTACCCTTAGTACATAGTGTATTCATGTAATTTTCATAATTCATATAATTTGCTTCAATTGTTGTTAAATCATATTTGTTATTAATTCACATAATGCCAGTATATCAAAATACCTCAAAGCTATGTCAACAACAGCCCCATCTATCTTCACAACCAAAACCAGTGCCTTCAAAAACATTTAGGCCAATGGGAAGTGTCTGTGTTAAATACTTTCTCACGGAGTTCGAAAACTTCAAAAGGGAGGAGTTAAGGCCCATAATAAAAAGACACTTATTTTGTCAAATAAAACAAAATAACAGCCTTTGTAACTATTAATTAAATCTAAAAAATCGTTTTTAAAGTTAAATTAAGTCTTGTAATTAAAGAATCGTACTTCATCGTATATCAATATTAAGTTTTGTATTACGTTATTTTGTGTATTAAATCATTATTTTAGTTTATCTTCTATCACTCTTGGTTAACCGAGATCTTTCTCTTAACCGGTAATTTTTCGGTACCTATTACAAAGGATATGCGGGATTTTTCAGTACTTTGTAACGAAGGACTGATTCTTGATCAACTATTATGCAAAGATGTAGTCAACAGCTAGGCTTAACCACCAAAAGCACTTCTCTGTACCCAGTTAAAGAGAAATTTTATAAAGGCCGAAAGTTGTACATTCCGCAGTCGATCCACGACTGATGTTACAGAAAATTTTTAATAAATCTTTTGTCCACAGCCGAATCCGAACCTGTTTACGTGAGTTGTAAGAAGAGCCTTAGCAATAGCTTCTCAACAGCCTCGCCCTCCTAATAGTTTATGTTTCCTAAACAAACGTAGTTCCCTTCTCCCTTACGTCTATGCTCAGAAAATTAATTGTCTCTGTGAGTAATATCATTCGAAGATACTTTTGAGTTAGTGGTCATTCAGAGCAGTGGTTGCCAAACAGTTTGACCTCACGGACCAGTAAATTCATAATTTAAATCCCGTGGAACAATAATAGGATTTTTTAAGTGTTAAATATATGATGAGTTTTGAAGAAGAAAATAAGATATTTACTAACTTCATCCCCTTCAAAGTATCCAAATTTGTAAAAAGCTCTGCGCCAAAATCTCTTTCTCCAGAAATAGGAAACTAATACTGGAAGTAGATTGTGATTAAGATTATTTAAATTTATCCAATATAAAAATGTATGACCAATCCCCTGTTAGGCTAACCTTGCATCGTTCCCTCATATACTCCAAGGGCTTTATTTTCTGTCCAGAAATCAGCACCTTCTTGGAAGAGGATCTCCAGAACGAACTACTAGACAAAGGAGGCACAGAAGCGAAACGCATATTCAAGAAATTATGAAATACAAAAATTCCTATGTCCTTGTGGTTTTTAACCTTTGCTTGTCCGGACCTACCTAGATAGTGTTAAACTTGATTATTTACCATGAAAGTAAGACCCCAAAGTCCCAACCCAGTTCAATGTTTCAAAAGTTATGCTTTCAACCAAATTTCTGTTGACAGTCAAAAACAAATTTAAGGAAAATGTAACATTCCTTTTCATGAAGGTGAATGTATGAATGAAATAAAATGTATTGATTGCACGAAAGGAGACAAAACATGCAGAATGACTTCATACGTATGTTTTGTACATACGAAGCAGTACCACTTATTTACCGTGGCTTTATTCTATGAAATGGCGTTATTGTATGAAGTACCGTTTTTATAAATTTTCACGTATTGTTATGAATTGAATTATGTTTCAATGCATCTTAAAATATAACTTAACGTGATGAGTAAATATATTCCACATTTTTCTGGGGATCAGCGAAATTTTCTCGTGGACCACCACATTGGCGACCTGTGTTTCAGAGTGCTCTGATTGCATTCCTTGATCAGCCAGGGAACGGGTCACCTTCGTGGAAACGCCGACAGCTGCAGTTCATCAAACTCAATATTCCTGTTGATTGGCTGGATATTGAAGCGAACACGCGACGATCCCGAGGTCAGTGCTACGTTCTAAGGACCCCATTATAATCACTAAGACCCTTATACAGTATTTATCAAGCCCATACTCCATCCTGTCAGAACGCTCCTCTAGAAGACCTTGGCTAAGATTGACAGGTCATTAGTGCTTCGCCTCAGAGTATGTTCTCTTGTTTCATTGCTAGCTCTCTCTCACTCTCTTTCTCTCTGTCTCTCTATTCCTATCTCTCTCTACCAGTTATGTAAGTCCTTAAGGATGAAGGTCGGAGAGGAAATGTCTATTCTTAACTGCATAAGCATACGGACTATAAGTGAGCATGTCTAAGAAACACGAGGCAGCCAAGGTCAAATATAAGCGTTGCAAACTCCCTTAGCTTTAGAAAAGGATCCTTTCTGTATTGTTCCTATAAAGGACATTCTGCGATGATTTCACTCATTTGGAATAAATCTGATATATAATCATAATTTCTTCGAAAAAAATTGTTTGTACTGTTGTGATTATATTGAGTTGAGCATAAAGAAAATATTCAGCTAAAACGCTTCAGCACCATGATTCACAAAAGCAAATCTAACATATTTTAGCAATGTAAGCCTAAACTAATTTTTTTTTTTTTCACTTTTTGGTATATCGATGAAGTTATTTATGGAAGTGGTGAAAAAGAATACTTATGAGTTAATCTTTGGTTAGTGTAAGTCGTTATTTATAGTCCTGAAGCCTGTGAAGAAAAAAAAAAACACAATTCACAAAATGTATATTTCTCGTAATTTGGAAAATTTTAGTGTATGAAGACTAAAAATGTTGGTTTATAAAAACTGAATTCCAGAAACTCTAGATAAATAGATGGTTATTAATATTCAAATCGAAGCTAGTTAAGTGTACTATAAAGTAGCACTTAATGTTTTTCTTAGCAGGAAATAGCACGTACTGTAATATTTTTCTGAATGTATTCATAATTCGTTGATTTTTAGTTATTTGGAAAAAAACTGAAAATTTTATATTCAGGACTTTTTTTTTTCAAAACATTATTTATTGATAAATATTACAATATGCCACAACAGGTGATAACTGATTACATTGATACTATAATATAAAGAAAAAATAAAATAAAATAAGAATACAAATAATTAAATAAATGAAAAAAAGAACATAGAAATAAATAAAATCTCTAGAAACAAGAAACAAGATATACTGGGAGATCGTTGATTCACCGTGTGTGTTCATAAATGGAAGATGGACTGGGTACGGTTGAATAAAAATTCACATAGACTCTGGCTCTGACTTTTGTCTAAAAACCCTAATGAAACCCTACAACGTGGGGCAAAACGTTTAGTAGAAGACCACAAGAGAAGAAAAAAGCAGTTATTTCACCCCAATTTTTAATTAATTTAATGAAAACTAGGTATAATTACTAGTCAATATGAGTCTGCCAAGTACAGGTAGGGGGAATAAAAACTGGTGGCTTTTTCAAAACCTTAATTTTTTAAGAGTTAAGAGGAGCTCTATATCTTAAAAACTACAACATCGCTAGAAAATCTTAAAGAAGAGTAAATTTGCTTTAATGTATGCCCTAATAGAGCTATTTACGTCCAATAGTTCTCGAGATATAGCTTTTTAAAAAGAAACATTTCATAAATTTGTTGAATGGAACGTACTGAAATATGAGTAGTAAGTTAATTTATATTGAGAAATCTATATCTCAGGAACTATGTGACGTATGGATGTCTATTAGCACTCAAATTAAAGCTAGTTTAATGAGCTATAATGTAGTGTATAACGTTTATCTTCGTAGGAGTAGTAGTTTTCCTGAAATTTGCTAAAATAAATTGATTTATAGTTGTTCGGAAAAATTTTCATTTGCCTAATTTATATTTATATGTGAATATCATAAAAACTACTACCGCTAAAAAGATAACTCTCATAAACTACTAGTATATAGTACATTAAACTAGCTTTAATTTGATTGCTAATAGACTGTGCGTCACATAGTTCCTCAGATATAAATTTCCCAAAATAAAAGAACTAACTACTCATATTTCAGTACATTTTTATGAAATGTTGCTTTTTAAAAGGCTATATCTCGAGAACTATTGAACATAAAAATAAAAAATAGGTCTAGGGCTAATATTTCAGAAAATTTACTCTTCTTTAAATTCTTTTAGATTTTCTAGTGTTGTTAGTAGTTTTTAAGATATAGAGCTCCGAATGATTAATTAATGTTTTGAAAAAGCCGCCATTTTAGTTTTCATTAAAGTAAATACTTTTTTATTATTTAATTTAATTTAAAGAGATGACATGGGCAATTGGCCTGCAGAAAATATTTTAAAGAACATTACATCAAGATTTAAGGTATAGCCAAAAATATTAGTATGTTAGGGAAATATTGTAATTAATATAAAAACAAAAATTTTTATAGGTTCTCTCCTTCAAAATGGCCTGAGGGCCGAAACGTTGGTGAGTTTCTGAAAATGAAAGTTAAGAATATATTGGATCAAAATTGTGTGTGTTAATAATGACATAAACCACTCTCAAATTATCATTATAATAAATCATTAATCTAGTTATGAAAAAAGTTAGAAAGAAAACGTATATGTAATTAATTAAATTTATTTTGCACGTTTTATTTCTTTTTATAGTCCTTGTCCTTCATCTTTCTCTTATCTTTTCTTATTGTTTCTTCCTTACCTACGTTAGTTATGATCAATACATCATATTATTTTTATTTATATAAGTTTATATTTTATTTCTTTCATTCTAGTATTTTAATTACATACTGCATTAATGTCTTCTTTCCATGACTTTTATTTTAAATAATTTTATTTTATTACTTTTTTGTTTTTTCCTCTTTGTTAGTTTTAATATTACTTATTCTTCTCTAGCCTTTATCTCCTTATTACTATTATTAAGACTATAAATTTTCTTACTACACTATTTATATGTCGTTTATTTTCTAATCATTCTGTAATTCCTTTTATTTATTATTGTTGTTCTTTTCCTTAGCCCTGATGAAGGCCTTAAATTCTGGTCGAAACGTTGGCACTACTAAAGAAGTTTACTCATTTGAATTCTCCCCAACTATCTTCTTATTATATATTTATGTCCACGGTCGGCTATTAACTCATCATTGATGTAAAATATTCATTTACGTTTTAAATGATTCCCGTTTCGAAATTTTATTTTTACTACAACCAATGGAACCATGAGATGTATATACTGGGATATGTATATTTAGAAAAACGAGATCCATCAATACAATCCCAGTAATCCAAATCCTCGTAGCAGACAGAGTGGGATTAGGGTACATTATTCCAGTGCACGGCTTGCTCCTGCCGTTCAACACTCCAAGGAATAAATTAGCCGTGTTAATCTCCGACAAAATAAATAACTGAGGATTAACATTTTAGAAATATTTATATTTATAAACGCGGGATTGGTTGAAAATAAATTGTATGTTAGGTTTAAAGATAAAAATTCTACAGTTACTGCATGATTTAGGTTTTAAACTTTTATGAAAGAATTATGACATGTTACAGTATTGAAGCTATTATAGTGGAAACATTTACTCCAATAACAGTACCATCGTGAACGGAACCTCAATCTATTATGTATCTATCATAGTCTAAAGACTCAACTGAACATTAATTTCCTATGGTGGTGAAAGCATGGTCCTGGATGGTGAAAGCAGATCTTAAAATAAAAAACTTTCAAATAAAAAATCTTTCAATAGTTCTCGAGATATATCTTTTTATAAAACAACATTTCATTAAAAAAAAAAGGACTGAAAAATTAGTAGTTAGTAAATTCATTTTGAAATAACTATATCTCAAAAATAATTCGACATACAAATGTCTATTAACACTCAAATTAGACCTAGTTTAATGTACTATTAAGTAGTTCCTGATGTTTATCTTCGTAGGAGGAGTAGTTTGATATTTGACAAAATAAATTCACAAAATGTTAATTTCTAGTTGTTTGGATTAAATGTTTGATTTTGAAAAAATATCTTTGGAGCCATCAGAAGTAAATATGTCTGCTAGCACTCATAATGAAGGCAATTTAACCTTCTGTAAATTAGTTTATGACATGTAGAGGTATCAGTTTTTATGATATTCGCATATGAATATGAAAGTTGTCCGAACAACTATAAATCAATTTATTTTAGCAAATGCCATGAAAATTACTATTCCTACAAATATAAACGTTATAATTACTTTATAGTCCATTAAACTAACTTTAATACGAAAATAGACTGTTAACAGACATCTGTACGTTGAATGGTTTTTGAGATACAGATTTCTCAAAATAAATTCACTTACTACTGATCTTTCAGTAAATTTTTTTATGGAATGCTTCTTCTTAGAAATCTATATCTCGAATACTATTGAACGTAAACAGCCCTATTAGGGCTAATATTTTAGCAAATGTAATCTACTTTAAATGATATTCTCTTGGGTTTTCTAGTGTTGTTGGTAGTTTTTATGATATAGACCTCCGAGTGATAAATTAATATTTTTAACGTTTTGAAACAGCCATCATTTCTTATTCCCCATACTTATACTTGGCTGATTCAATTTTGACTAGTTATTCTATTAAAAATTATAATCAAAAATTTTTCATTAAAGTTATCAAAATTAGGGGTGAAATTACTTGGGCCTTTTTGCCCTTTTTGGGGTCTTAGGGTACTATCAGTTATTCCCAAACCAAATGATGAACTTCTATAGAAAATAGTTTCAATAATTTTATCATCCTACAGCATAAAAACAAGCTCTTAATATTGTCATTATTTGTTACATTTTAAGAAATCACTTTTAAAAATTAAAATTAGAGTAACCCTGGTTAATTTTGACTCTATTAATTCTAATCAACTATCAATAACGTTTTGAAGATAATATTGTACAACTTAACAACAGTATATACAGAATTTTTTATTAAGTTAAACCCATAAAAAATGTTCTCATGGGTAAAATTCAATAATATCTGTACACCATCTTAAAAAAATTAAAAAAATGTATCGCTAAAAGTGATGAATAATGGGTTGACAATATTTCTTTTTTTTATGCCCCTCCCCTTAATATTGTTAATATTTTAAATTTAGGCCCTAATTCTTCAACCCCTTCTTCGAACTTTACCACCCTTATTCCTTCTTATTTCACTAATTTAGAATTTATTTAAAGCGACGAGCTGCTTAGAGTTGCTGAGAATGACAAAGAACTCTTCCAAATATGCATTTGTAACATTATTTCTTACCACTTCCAACACCCCCTTCCACCAATCCTTCAATTTTCCAACATTATTTTCCATGATTTATCATGTACCCGGTCCTTCCTTAAATCTAATGATTACCGTATAGTAACCCGATCTGATAAAGGTATCTCTACGTCGTCATGGACAAATCTAAATACACTAACAAAATTCACCAACTCCTATCTGACCGATCCATTTACAAACTGACCAATGGTTATGAGATTGGGTATGGTTCGTAAAATTATACACATATATTAATATGATTACCAATTAATTTAAACAGTAAAAATCAGTAAGTATGGTTTTACCGAATTATTAAGTTTAATTGTATGAATGTTTATAATTCAAAACTTTATATTTCTTTTCAATTATTTATTTATATTGTTTATCCACTTCTTTATTCTTTATAACATCTGGTGAACGTTTCGTGCTTCTCTGCCCATTATCAAATTCTTGTTAATAATTTTTGTAAATATGTCATTTTAAATTGAAAATACTTTTTATCTATTCAAAAATAATTTTTTTTTTTTTAAATAATTTATTTATTGTTACTTACATACATATAATTTGCTGTAAGTGATACTATGACATGATGCAAACATGTGCAGAATCAACCCATTGATAGAACTCCAAAACATTTCTAAAGGGGAAGATCTCGAGGCCATCTTCTTTTCCGACGCCTAGGAGGATTATTAGGTAATGAAGGAGAAGCCAGATTAGAAACGAGTTGGTTTGGGTGGTTGGGAAGTTTATCATGGAAGGATTGGTATCTGGTTCTGGCCAAATCAGCAACATATGGGACATTAAGGTCCTGATGGATTATTTGATTTGTGACAAAGTAAGGAGCTTTAAGGATTTTACGAAGGATTTTGGATTGTAAGGATTGGATTCGGGAGGAATTCGATGGTTTAGTGGAGCCCCAAAAATAAATATAAATCCAATTTTTTTAAAGCTTACTTTTTTTTTTTTTTTTTTTCGTTATTGCTGTTTTCAAACTATGTTTTTCTTTTAAATTGCATTTTTTCTTTCCGTCCATTCGAAATTTCAGTGCAGTGTAAAATTTATAAAGAATAAAAAGCTTATAAAAAAAAGTCTTATATTCATTTTGGAATATATAAAAATGATTTTCAATTTGAAATGACACAAGTCCCAAAATTAATTACAATAACTTGATAATGGATAGAATAGCCCGAAACGTTGTTCAGATGTTATGAACAATAAAAAAGTGGATTAAGGGTATAAATAAATTCCTAAAAAGAAATATATAACACTTTAGATTGTAGTTATATTAATTTATTTGTAATAAAGATTGGTGGATTAAATGCCAATTACTATATTCTGTTGTAGTATTTAGTAGCTTAAAAAAAAAACATTAATTTCTTTATTTCGTTTCCTCGGTCTTGAAGGTTCTCTTCCAGGATTGTGCCTATTATGAGTTGCTTCCTCAGAGTAGCGAAGAGGGGGCACTCGAATAGCGCGTGTTTCACCGTTCTTCTGACTTTGCAGTCCATGCACGTTGGATCCAAAGGGAACAGCTGAAGTCAAACTATCCCAAAGTTTCGTAATAATTAAAAAAACAAAACTATTTTTTGGTTCTTGACTTTTTTTTTTTAAGTTGTTTTGTCCTACTTGCTAATAGATCTACAGGGTAGGGGCTTGGGGAACAGTTTCAAGTTGGAACAATTGTGTTGTTTTTTTTTCGGGCGTGCACTGATCTGGAAAAATTAATGGGGAGAAATACTGCTGAATCTGAAAGGCAGTCGATTATTGTGCACCAAGTACCAGTGAAGAGAATTTAGTCTTAGGATTACAAATAATTATTTGTCTCGGTCGCAGAACTTCATTCTTACAGTCCTGACGAAGCCCTGCAAAGTGGGGCGAAACGTTTGTTTATAATAAATAGTTCTCTTTTACTATTTTGATACCTATATTGACCGCCACCCAGATTATCGTCCTACAATACTTATTTATATTTAAAGTTCTTAATTTATTTTTAGTCATTAACTACATATGAAGAAATTATATGTTAGGTATCCATAATGATATAGGTAAAAGTAGCGTCTGTTACGAATTGATATTACTCGAACGTCGATAAGAGGAGTGTATCACTAGAAGCACTACAAACACGGTCTGCCCCAGCAACTGTGTAAACACCTCCCTATCACTCCACGGTACCCCACAACAAACAATGGCAGATGTCCTGTAGTGCGGTGACCGTCTCCAATGTCTTCAGACCACCCGGTTCACTGCTTATATGGGATTTTAATTGGTTTCATTATTAACTGTTGTCATATGCTTCATATGATTAATACCTGATATAACACCAATATATTTTTTGTGTATGTAGATCCCTATAAGTTACAGTTTGAGGTTGAATTTATCAAAGGCCTTGTTGCGATTAACACTGAAAATGATATGAAGAAGGAACTCAATAACTTGAATATAATGGAAAAACTATATTTTAAAAAAACAAAACCAAAGGACAATGAGTAATGAGGGCTGGAGGACAGAGATTGGAGCAGGTTGGGAGTTTAAAATATCTAGAGTTTAAAATGAAAGTGGTTACATTGACGAGGGAATTGCCCTAAGAAATAGAGCGGCAGGGAATATGTTCATTATCGTCAGACGGGGTATCCTGGGAAGAAGAGAGGTAATAAAGTAGACTAAACTAGCCGTCTATAAATCGAGCTTCCTTCCTATGTTATCCTACTCTTCAGAATCGTGAACCCTCACCTCAAAACACAGGAGTCTGTTACAAGCCATGGAAATGAGATATCTGCGAAAAAAAGAAAGATACGGAGAGATAGGATAACGCCATCATACCATCATCGTGCTAATCTCAACGTCAGACCGGCTGAGACCATTCTGGAGAAGCACAAACTAAGACTAAGCACTTACGAGACCCGCATGGAAGGGAAAAACCCATAGGAAGGCCTTGCATCGCCTAGGAGGACAGTGTAAGGAAGCGTGGAATGAGCTGGAGTAAGTGAAGAGAGCTGGTTCAAGAGAGAGACATTTGGGCCAGACTATATAAGCTATATAAAATAGGTTTATACAAGATTATTTTAATCCAATATATGGCGTACTTTTGCAGCCATATTATGACCTCACCCCATTATTTTTAGAACTTTAAGCCGACCGAGGATCAGACAAAGCTAATGTTGAAGTCATCTATTTGCCTATCGCTGACGGAAGCAATCTGATCTCTGGATCAAACATCACCTGATGACAATGCTTTATAATACACTGGCATCTTACTCATTAGTTAAATATTTTCAGTTTTCTTTTTTAAAAGGATTAAGAAACTGACGTAGATATCGCAAAATGACCTCATTATTATATTTAGTTCTCCGTTTTAATGCCTCCTCTTCCCACGAGAGAAAATCAAGGATATCTCACCAATACTTTTAATTCTTCAAGTTTTCATTTTTTTTTAATGACTTTCTGCCTGGCCATTTCTGACGGGTGGATTATCTAGAGGTAACCAACCTATTCTAATCATGGTGGGGAGGGTCAAGTTTTCATTTCGTGTGACCGCCACAGAAATGAAAAAAGTAAAACGGACGCCGCCACAGCGGCAAAGAATTGCACTTCAACCACTTAAGCTACGGACGGCCCCATGTCTGCAGGTAAGCAGCCAATTCTGGGTATAATAGATGTAAAGTTTTCATTTTGTGGGACCACCATAAAATAAACTTCAACTCCCCGTTGTATACAATATAATAATAATAGCTGCAGTAACGAACGAGTTTGCTAAGGTAGACTACTTAACTTCCTCGCTTTATTTAAATTGTAACTTTGTAAAACTGGTTTTAATCATTGAAATGTTATTCTTCTCGTGTCCTCTGTTTAGTCTTTTGGTTTTTTTCTTCACAATAAGAATACTGGTCTAGAAGTAAGAAGAAAATAAATTTTAAGAAGTTGAGAAAACGAGGAAATAAATCTGAGATTGAAAAAGTAGAGTCGTTTGAGGTTAAAAATTCTTTTCTCTCCAGTCAATGCTCTAAATCATTAGAGTTGTCATTATTCGCACTCTAGAAATTGAAAAAAAAAAATTAAAATCAAGAAAAATAACCGATAAATCATTGAAAAAGGACATGGAAGCTCTATAATATTTTAATAAAAACCAATTTATAATATATAAATAATATAATATTTAAAAAAAAAGATAAATTGTTTTCCCTCACCAAGTTTATTTATGCTCACCACATCTTATTACTGTTATTTACATTACTTACTACTCTTAGCTTATGTAACTTTATATCAACTTCTTTAATTATGTTATTCTACTTACATATTTAATTAATCACATATACGTTAGTCTTTGTATTACTTCTGATTTAAATAATCTCCTATTCTGTACATTTATTTATTTAATTGATTCCCATATCTATATTATGTTCTCTTTTATTCTTAATTTTAATATTAATATTTTTTCTGTGTACTATTTTATACTCTTTCAATATTCTTAAAAATTACACTATGTATTTTCTTTAATATTTCTTATATTTCTTGTTTTTTCTGTAATTCCATTTAATCTTTATGGTTCTTATCTCGTTTTTGTTCTTAGCCCTGATGAAGGACTGAAATTCTGACTGAAACGCTGGCACTAATAAATAAGTATTTATTTACTTTTTATATGCTTTTTACTTATCTTCCCCTCATATTTTTAAGTATATAAGATGAAAATAATTCATTTATCCTCATTCCTGATAACCTATTGGAGCTTTAATGAACAAACTTTACAATTAATTGAACTTAAAATGTTCCATTTAGGAACATTGTAAGTTCCCATCTGGATCTGTAAATGTTTAGTTTATGTAGAATCAGCCAAGAGATGACAAAGAAACGAAATTTTGACATAAAAAAAATTACTAAAACTCAAAAAGATACTAGTAATGAAGTATTGCTAGTATCATTGATTTAAATTTCCTTCTTATAAAATTGAAGAAGAAAAAAATGAAGCATATTATCGAATATTTAATCAGCTCCTGCACATGCACAAATGCACATGCGCAAATGCACATTCTGCAAACAGTTGGCAGAGTTAAGACTTCCGGACGATAAGAAAAGTGTAGTATAACAGAGCCTACAGTAATGTATGACTGTATCTTTTCAAATACATCTCTACGGCGCCTCATACATTGCATGATACTTTTCTCCAGATGAGACCAGGTGTCCACTTCTGGTAGCTGGGAAGAAATAGGATACCCCGCTAGCTCACACCATATCGGACAGGTCCATCTTGGAAAATAAACAAGAAAAGGAGGCGTGTAATTCACTGGACAGAGATAAGAAGCTTTCACGCGTCCTTAGGCGCAGGATCTGCGCTTCGGTAGATGGTCAACCAGCCTTCCACTTCTTCCCCTATCGTTCTGTCCCGTCCTAATCAGCTCTTTACTCCCGGTCATTGTCCCAGCTGACGGAGACACGGTCTGCTGATGGAGGAGATGGACATTACAGTACCATTGTTGTATTATTCTTTCCTCGTTCAAATATCCATAATTAGACAAAAGGAAAACAATAGTGTCTGTAGTTTTCAAGTAAAAGTATAACCACAATTATTCATGGACATTGTATAGGTTTCCAGTTATACCTGCTTCTTCTATGTTGCTCAATTTAATTTTGTTCTATTCGTTATTAGCAAATGGGTTAAAAATAATATAAGCCCAGGGGCTAATTCTGGGATTTCAGAGGCGAGAAGAGAAGATAAGGAATCCTTTTTAATTATTTTTAGTTGTATGATCTCTCTCCTAGAGGAAGATTACCCTGTCCCTGTTCATCCAAAAATAGTCGTTATAAGACAACTTTGTAAAGGGATAATAATAAAGCTACCAAGGAGGGTGGAAATGCCGGATACCACGCCTTTTCACATTTTTAATTACTTTTTCAGTCCTGCTAGATTTAACTCATTTTTAATTTTAAACACTGCTCTACTCGTTATGAATAAAATGTTTTAAAAGTAGACCCGGATCTAATTCTGAGATTTATGCTGACGATTTAGTCACCTGCAGTAGGTCAATGAGTGCGAAGTCAGCTCTGCGGCAGGCGGAGAAGGCTTGTACAAATTACCAAGAAACTGGAAGGGCTGAATATTACAGTTCATCCCAAGAAGACCGACAGTAATATTTTCTCCTTCCAAGTCTGGATGGGTTCCATTTTTAAAGTAAGATTTAGAAATTACCATGCTTAATCCATCGTAATATAATTGTTTAATCAATTAGTTTATTTTTACCCGATGATCCATTTCAAAAATTAGCAAAAGATGAAAATAAAACAATATTTTAATTTTGGTTCCTAGAGAACTTTAAGTTTAACTGGAATATTTTTATATCGAATTAATAAGATACAAATATTTCAAGATTATTCGAAACATGTAACAAAACACTCAACCAGATCATAATAAGATTTTCTTTAAGTTAAGGAATGATATTCTACCAGACAGACCGGAGGAGAGAGTTTGAAGATCCGGTCTTGCAGAAGACTGCAGGTCGATGTACCGAATTGCAGTTTAGGCAGAGTGGAACGTACTCACTGAGGACACTGCCCTCTTCCAAATCTTTACATACTCTCTTCCCAAACCTCCTTCCCAAGATCTCTTTTGATGTAATACAACTTCGTAACATTTATAACAGGTAAAGATGAAGCCATCTTTGAAAATCAAAAATTATTACTGAATAGTTGCTGTATTAGTGACGGTTGGACCAGTTTCGGTTTTAACTAAGATCTGGTTAACTTTGATTTTTTCACGAATAACATTTTAACTCTGGTAACTCAAGGACCTATTTTTGGTACACAGTTTGACTTTACTACGTTAACAAGTTAGTAAGAAAAAAATATATACAGAATGATTAAAGTAAATAATTGTACAGAATGAAAATTAATAAAAATAAAGTAAGAAATTTTTTTTTTATTTTTATTCACTGTTTTTTATCTTGTTATTTGATCTTAGCCCTGATGGAGGCTTGAAATTCTAGCCGAAACGTTTGCACTATTAAATAAGTTTTTTCAACTAATTTGTGTCATTGTCTGGCCGCACCCCCAACCATCTTCTGCTCATATGTGTTAACATTAAAATAGGCTACACGTATGTTCCTGACAGCTTTCAGAACAATTAGTGGTAACATGGTGACTAGATTTTTTATGAATTGGAGCTTTAAGCATCACTTTTTTATTTCTAAGGGTGACTTCATTATTTATCAAAAGCCTTTCATCCCAAAGAAATAATGAACAACATCCACCAATTACCTTCTAAAAAAGCTCCTGGCCACGATCTTACATATTCCACAGCACATATTCTGAAAAAGCTCCCTCGTAAAGCCATCCTATTTCTTACCTATATCTATAATGCTACTCTCCGATCCACCCATTTCCCCGACCCTTGGAAAATGTCTATAGTAAAAATGTTTCCCAAACGATCCAAGCCACATGAATATCCTAGAATTGAGCTCTGGGGCTCTACGAAACCATCGAATTCCTCCCGCATCCAACCCTTACAATCCAAAGTCCTACGTAAAATTCTTGATGTTCTTTATAACGTTACAATAAACTCATCCACAAAGACCTTAATATCCGACTCGTTGCACGTTTGGTCCAAAACAGATATGCGTGTTTTCATTCCAAACTCCTTATCTATCCTAACCCATTAGTTCCTGATCTCTCATCCTTAACAATCCCTGGTAATCCTTCGAGGCGTCTGAAAAGAAGATGGCCACGGGACCTTCAAATTTAAATTAATGCTTGAAGTACCACCAATGGGTGGTTCCTTCCCAACATTTTCAAGAGTAAATGAAACATACCACGTATTTACTTATTTTATTTATTATTTAAATTATTTATCATACGGAGTTGAGCTTTGGGCTCCATTAAACCTTCGAATTCCTCTCATATCCAATCCTTACAATCCAAAATCCTTCATAAAACCCTCTATGCTCCTTAGTTTATCACAAAATCATACATAAAGACCTTAATGTTTAATATGTAACCGATCTAGCCCGGACCAGGTATCATTCCTTCAATTATAAACTCCCTAATCACCCTAACTTTACTTCCTCTATTCCTGACAATCCTCCGAGGCGCCTGAAAAGAAGATGGTCACGAGACCTGCTAATGTAAAAACGTCATTACAGTGGTATCACTGAGTAGTTTCTCTTAACGCTTTTATCACTCCATTATAAACTAATATAAAATTTACTACATTTATGTATATACTCGTAAATGTACTGTTGTAAATTTCAATAATAATATTTAAAAAAAAAACTTAGTACTTCATTCATTATAGGATACTTTTTGTGTAAAATAAAGTGGGGAACTTTTATTTTATTTTTTATATTTTCCTTTAGTGTTTCGTCTGAATTGAATTCTTCAAGCTGGATGTTTTACTCCGGATTGATGTTACAGAAGGCAGGGTCTGACGGGTGGCAATGCGGACCAAGACAGGGCAGTATGTCTTGTAGCTGTAATAAAAGAGACTGTTTACAAGATCTTCTGCTCTTACAGAATGTTTAGTCTATCTGATCGGCCACCAGCAATCTCTGCTCTTCCTATACAGTGTCTGCCCTCTGTGCTCCGCGTACTAGCAGTGTACCTTACTTCTTATTACCATCATTCAGGAGCTAAACTAAGGTAATAATTTTCATACACTTATACATGCTGAATTGCTTTAATAATAGCACACATCTGAACTCATATTTTTATTTTCATATTTATATTTATAAATAAAGAAGATGGCCACGAGACCAGCTAATGTAAAATGTCATTGAGTGCTACCAATGTGTAGTTTCTCTACACGCCCCTGTAATACTTCAATTTAACTGAGATCAGATTTACTAAATGTATTATAATGTACAGTTGTAAATAGCAATAAATAAATATTTAAAATATATATATATATATATACGTTTAATATGGGAGTGGGTAGCTCTTTGGTAAGGCTTTGTACTACTGACTCAAATCTAGCGGTGGCAGATAATTATTTTCAGTTTCACTGTCAGTCATATGTCAGCCCGGTGGGTCAGGAAACCCTCTGCGATCCACCCAGAGTCATTAAGTGGTTATTCTTAATTGGGTAAAAATCTGGCAGTCCAGCGTGATTCTGAGCGGTGCAATTATTGGTCTTAAAACAGTGCATACTTCCTTACAAAGTACTGCGTCCTGACACGTCATGATTGTAGCGGCATAGACTCAACTTAATATATGTTGAATAATATACTTACAATGTATAATTTTTTATATAATGTAATCTAAGTAATAGTTTTTCAAATATACAAAGCAAAAACTATGAAACAATTAACAAAATAGGAAAATAATAAACTAAATAGAAACTATTACCTATTACAAGTCATAGGTTTGTTACGCACATATATTGTGACATTAAGATGTGTGAATCATCAAATCATAGATCAATGCGTTACATGCTAGTTATCTTAAGAAAAAAAAAACCTGAAACAGCAATCAGATCAGAAGTAAGACTGATTCTTCGTTTGTAGGAAGACGTGTGCATTAAATAACAAGTTTGAAGACAAGATAGCTGAGGTCCCACAGTGCTGTGTTTGGAGTGTTATGGGTTCGATTCCCTTGTGGGTCAGTTTATATTTATTATGAGGCCCAAAAGTATCTTTTCAACAAGGAGAAATTGAACCATAAATGAAAAAAAATAAATGTATAACACATACACTAAAGATGACACTTAGCAAAAAAAAAAATTGATCAAGAAAAGATAATATATACAAGACTTGGGGTGACTACAAACATAAAAAAATGTTCACTTCGAGGTATTATAAGAAGTATAATAGTATATATAAAGGACAGAATTAGCGAATAATTCGTTACTTAATTTAATAATTACTAAGTGATGTTTGATTATACATTACCAACCTAGTGCTATGTTGAAATTTCAATTAAAAATACAATTTTCCTAAACATAGCTTCTAAAACAGAAATAATTGATGAATATGCATAATTAATAACTAAAATAAATATAGATAAAAAAAAAACAATGGTACATCAAAAAATAACATGAAAATGGCAAAATAACTGCAGAAACATTTGCAAATCTCATTGATGACGTTCAGTAATATATTGTCATGTATACTGGGTTGTTGAATAAGATAAATTTAATTAAATAAGTATTCTGGGAATTAATTATTGACATTTGGCAGCTCATTAATTGCAGGTAAAAGGGGTCGGCTTGCACCTGGGGTCAGGGGCATTGAGGGTCAATACCTGGTCTTACTGAACAGGTAAAACACCAGATATGCTAGGCCTACATCATGACCAGCCATAAAGATAAGTGAAAGATCATAAAGTGTTTTGGACATCAAGAGAGAAGCCGACCGACGGTTACGTCGGGTCCTAGGTTCCGCCCCAAAACTTGATTAGCCAATGGGATGGAAGAAAAGGAGGGTACTCTTGGGAAGAAATCGATATAGTACAGTCGAAAGAGCAGCAAAGGATATCTGAAGCCGTGCGTAGCTCAGGCGGTTGAGGCGTAGGTCTTGGTAATCTGAAAATTGCGGGCGGCGCAGGTTCGAATCCGGCCTGGGAGTAGGACTTTTTCTCTTTACCCTCAACCATAGCTAGAATAGGTTGGTAATCCCTAAATAATTCCCTCGCCCCGTAGTCAAAAAGACCAGGAAGAGGGTCAACAAAAAAAAACGCGATTAGAGTGATTTATGTTCTCAGCCTATTACAGAAATATAGATCTTCCCTAATAAAAAAAGGTGGACGAAAACATCTGTTTTCTGTAAGTTTAATAATTGAAACTCTCAAAAAAAATTCCACACTTTACTAACGAAAAAATTGATATTAATTTAACAAATTAATAATTTTAGAAGTATATTAAAATTAATAGATGTTTTATTTTATTTTGAATTAGATGGTATAGACATCGAAGTGGATGAATCGATAAGTACAACCATTATTACAATTTATTAACAAACAAATAAATAGTACAAGAGAGAAAAAATTATATAGAAGGACAATATTTAAAATTTTAAAGTTTGTTGCGACATGTTTAGGCGTGGAATAAGACTTGCACGCGATACATGAATAAAAAACATCCCTAAGATTATGCAGAACATTGTGTTTAAAAATAGTCTAATGAAGGGGGTCTTATCTCCTATTTAATGGCAATCCGAGATAATATCAAAGTGCTCTCAGTACGTGGAATATGGTTAGACCCTGCAACAGCCAGCAGTGATTTACATAATACAAGGTGTATAAGTATCTATATATTTTTTTTGGAGTATAAGTGTGTATCTATGTATATAAATATGGGCGTGAACTATGTATAGTTCGGGGCGTAGGTTCCAGAGGGCACGGTTCGGAACGTTGTGGGTTCGATTCCTACCTGGGATAGTTATTATTTATTGGTCGGTGGTCACGAAAAACAAATCTTTACACTCGCGAACTGGGACCGCGGACCACGAGGCCAACTTGGCGGACTATTTCCCCCACTAGATACCAATACTATTATTATTATAGGCGCGACAGACCGTGGAGGTCCAAGGTATTAAGGAAATACATCGCGCGTTTCTTGACGTGATTTTTTGATATGGTGGGTTCGTGGTGTACTCCCATGCCTATGTTTTGTGAGTAAATGCCCGGGAGGAGGCTGTGATTGAGTTTTGTATAATTTTATGCTTGAAAATATCCCAGGTAGGGCCAGGCTAGAACTCACAACCTTTGAGTTGGTAGACAGGCGCGCTGTCATGCTGTTACCATCGCCCCAGATACCAATACTAATGTGCATAAATACGAATATGTATGTATCTTATGAAATAAAAAAATTCTAAATTTCTGTAGTTTTTTCCACTTTTAGTTTGGATATGAAAATAGCAGAACTCATTTCACATAACTTTTTTTTTCCGTTCCTACAAAAAGAAATAAGAAAGTTTTTTAACTATTGTAACTATTGTATTTTATCAACAATCAGGTCAAACATTGTTCTAAATATAGACTTTAAAACAGAAAGAATCATAAAAATCCAAGCTTTGAAAATTTATTTTAAACAAAACAAAGAAGAAGCAATAAGATATTTAATATAAACATTAATTTAAATTAGAAGGTCCCGTGGCCATCTTTTTTTCAGACGCCTCGGAGGATTATCAGGGCTTGTTAAGGATGAAAGATTAAGAATTAATGGGTTAGGATGGTTAAGGAGTTTGGAATGAAAAGACGCGTATCTGTTTTGGGTCAAAACTGCAACGAATGGGATATTAAGGTCTTGGTGAATGAGTTTATTTGTAACGTAATAAGGAGCATCAAGGATTTTACGTAGGATTTTGGATTGTAAGAGGATTGGATGCGGGAAGAATTTGATGGTTTGGTGGAGCCCCAGAGCTCAATTCCATATGTCCAATTGGTCTGATTATCGTATTGTATACTAATTTTTTGTAGTGAATGGGAAGTTTAGAGCGTTTGTCTAAGTAATCGTATCTAATAAAATAAGTGTTGTAGCAATCGGAATCTACGACCAGTTTCTTGTCGTTTCAGTCTTGTGTGTGGATTCCAAGTAAAGATATTTAATATAGATTCTAGACCCTAAATAGTTAATATAAAGTATAGAATCTAAATGATTTTAATTTTTCTATGCGTTTTTAGTAAAAATTAAAATAATTTAGATCCTATAACTAATAATAAAACTCTCGAGCTTTTTTATTATCAGAGGATCTGACAATCTATTTTTCAATGAACCAAGAATGAAACATATGGAATAACATTTTACAAAAGATAATTGGAAGAAAATTAAATTATAACTTAATTATTGTTATTTTATTTTATCGTATTATGTAATACTACATTCTTTCATCTATTTATAGACAATGGTAATATAGTTATTTTATCACATTCACACTATATAAAAAAACCATGATAATAAAAAAAAAATAATAATTATAATAAATTTAAAAAAATTATTTATAATTAAACTTAAAGTAAAATATTATCTTAAGGCAATCATTCCTTTTTAAACTTATTTCATGAAAAGTAACTTTATTATACTTTAATTCATCACTCTTAACAGTAAAAAAAACAATTTATTTCGTGTTCCCAGCGCCTTCTTCATTCCCTCTCTTACTATCCCCTACTCTTCCTAAACACCAACCGATTCACTTCTATCCTACAATAAAAAAAACCTTGGAGTCACTTTCGAACAACACCTCTTATGGAATAACCATATTTCCCAAATCACACGCAAATCCATAACTGTACTCAAACAATTCTTAAGATTCCGTCATTCCATTTGTATGAAGCATACCTTCACCTTAATGCCAGATACACTTCACTTTTGGTTGGCTGGTTGGGTTTGAGTGGACTGTATAATTAAAAATTGAAACATGATTGAATGAAAAATAAAATTCTATTGTTTAAGTTACAAGTGGTGTAATGGGTGGCCGAATGAAAACATTTATGTTTAGATGGTTAGTAAATTTTGAATGGCTGGGCTATGGAATGGTAGATAATGAGGTGGTTGATGATGATTCCTATGTGGTGGTGAATGTTAATGATAGCCATGTGGACTTACTTCATTCTTCTTTCTTCCCTCCGCATTTCTACACCTCTCTCCCCTCTCCTGGCTGGGAACTGCTCAAGTAAATCTACTCATTCATGTAGATATTAATGATGAGTTAACAAAAAGAAAGAATGGACGCTTCTGGCTCAAGACAAGATGGTTATCTCTCATTAGTCTGGGTTACTTCTCTTGCCACCGAGAGCGTTGGAGGAGGTGAGATTTGGCTGTTGGCCACATGGGGCGCTACTAATCTTATACATGGCAGCCTTTCCTATTCAACCTTTCGGTTGCCGTAGGTTACCCGGAACACCATTCCTCAGAACACCCGTCAGCTCCTAGGTCTATGGAGGGCTATCTGCAGGACTGGAGTTGAGACTGAATAGACTCATGAATTGCTTTGTAAGATTTATCTTTGGGTTTGCAAGGTCCTCTGAAGTCAGAGCGCTTCAAGTTGAAGTGGCCCTATCCAACCTCCCGAAGGAAATACCTCCTTGGTGTTTTCCTACTCCAAGTTCTTAAAATTAAAGAACCTACCTATATCCTTGATCTCCTCACACTTCGTTCATTCATCCATTCATTAAACACCAGATCCCATCCGATTGATTTATTTACGCCCTCCTATAGAACCGCCTTCTTCAGCAAATCCTTCGTTATACGTGCAACCTCCTTCTGAAATTCCCTCCCCATCTCCATTCCCCAATCCTCACCCAATTCCTTTAAACAACTCATATTCCTTCACTTATTGCATAACTAAATATTGTTAACAATATAGTTAGGAGTATATTGATTTACATTATAAACAGTAGTTAAGCCAAGAATTCAATGTTAATTGTAATTTCATTTTGCTTATTGAAAACTTTTAAATACTTGCCAGACAAAAATAATAGTATATAAAACATCTATTTATTCTTAGGAGACATATGTCCTAGAAAAAAGTTATTTTTTCATTTCATTTTATGGCAGCATGCCCTCTCTATAATACTCCTTCCTCTAAGGTTACAATTCAATATTTTGTGTGTCCGTTTTCTTGAGGTATTGAAAAATAAACAGTTTGATTTGTACAAAATGTAAAGATAAAATGAATTTATTCGATTCTAACTCTAATAAGGCTTAAACAAGATTAAATCTAATGCGAATGATATTTTTGTTAAATATAATTTTAAAACGTTTTCCACTTCTTCTAAATACACTCTTATGAACAAAGAATTCGGATTTTTAGATCGGATTCATCATTTTATCGATGGGTAAGGATCTTATTAGATTCAACTACCCCATTAAAATAGTTTTACTTTCGACTCAACGACTTTCTGTTTGCCGGAAGATAATACCCATTGACAGGAAGTAGAATCAGAAGTAGGGCAGCCTGATTCAGTGCCTGCTATATCTGTAGAGCGGATGTTGTCATTTAGCCGTGGTTCATCCTATCTATTCTTGTTCCGTCCTATGCGAACATCTGGGGCGTTCCTCTTTGTTGGTCAGTCTTTACCGGCCTGTAAGGAATGAAAATGGATGACAACCCACTCTATATAGCCCCAATAGAATTGAAAGACGAGTTCAGATAACTACAAGATATTATATTATTATAATAACACGAACTGGATGAAATTTCTGCTTAGGTATTTATATAAACGTAAATATAAGGAATCCCATGTAGCAACTCTAGGATAACGCTACACAATGTAATAGCAAATCTAAAACGACAAGAAATTGAGTTACAAAATGTAGTAAATCTTGTAGTATCTACCTTCGTGTATCTTGTCTATGGAAATGAGTTACAAAACGTTGCCTTGTCTCATTGAATGATCCTCAAGATTCACAAATATATCTTTGTTGCACTTCTACATATTCAGTACTTGCTGAACCGGCAATTTTAGCAGTCTATAAACCTGAAAGAACGATTTAAAAAAATATATCAAGTATGAAAAATGCCAATTTATTTTCAAACATTTCACAGGACGCGATTATTTCTAAGCCCATTTACACAGATTTCGAATCGAAACTACACATATATGGTCATATTGTACGTTTGATTTTCACATGGACTCAAACCATCTCATATATTGCTTTGGTTTTATAAAATTTCTCAGGTCAACGCAGAAGAAAATATACAGGGGTGGAAAGAGGGAAATAGAAAATTATCACACCTAATCATCATATTAAAAAATAAACGATGGGCAGAACAGGACAAATTATATTTAGTGATAGTTCCTTGGAAACTGTATGAATAATAATAATAATAATTTAATTGTTAATATGGCAACCCCTCCCCCCCCGTACAAATAGAGTTAGCCTGTAAAATACATAAAATAAGTGTCGATTGTAGTAATTTTACAAAAATGGTGAGTTAAAGATCGTTTATATAAACTAATAATAAACAATATACCCTAGCTGGGTTTTCTAAATTCGTTAGAATAAAACGAAAACGTCACTTCATATTTAATAATACAAAAAAACAAAACAAAAACTATACTTCCTATTGGAACGATAGGTATCCAGCTCTAAGCAAAAGGTTCCGTGTTACATATATAAACAGAAGTTTAAGATCCAATCCTGAGGGTACAGATAGAAATTTATACAAATGATTTTGGTTAATATAGCTTAGTTTTGGCATTTATAGGATTCGGTTCTCATGGTACGCGGGGCAATTTGTCAAAAAATGGAAAAAAATCCTCTAGTGCCGTTCCATCACAAGCTGGACAAAGCTTCTGTGGGTCCAAAGGATATTTGTGTAGAGTAATTGCATATTTACCAGAGAGTCGTATTTAGGCAATTATTCTCAAGTAAGCTGTGGGGCAGCTGATCTTTAGGTAGCTTTGAGGAGCATCCGTTTTAATGAAGACCACACCGTACTACGGGCTATAGGTAGATTCTCGAAATAACAAGAGGTCTTTATCTTTGATAAATTCCCTATATCTATCCCAGATCTCCTACATTCTAATTTTGATATTGAATACCCATCCTCCTACCGTCCTATCGCTTTGTTACCTATCATGGGCAAAATCCTTGAAAAACTCATCTTAAGACGCCTGTACCCTATCCTTGATTCCAATCACATAATCCCAGATCACCAGTTTGGTTTCCGAACATCACACTCCACTATCCAGTAATGCCATCGTGT
>NW_027115088.1:259804-260472 GCF_000696795.3 Halyomorpha halys
ATCATGTCACTATGTCACCTACAGCAAATTTACTTGTTGTATATATGTGTATACAGTTGTAAATATCAATAAATATATTATTAAAAAAAAAAAAAAAAATATTTACCGGATCATTGAATAGTATCTGGTCAAACTTTCTGAAGCTCTCCAATATTTTTCTTATCTGCGTTACCCAGTTATATTGCAGTCTTAAACGGTTGTTACTGTCTATCTGCAATATCTTTAAATAACATTGCTTCACGAAGCGAATAGAACTCATTTTAAGTATTTTCATTAGCCAGGACAGAGTTTGCTTTAAGGAAGTTTGCTCCCACAGGAATGGTTTCCACTTTTATGAACTTTGGAATACATATTTTAATTATTACGGACACAAAAAATTGATAATCGAAAAACTGATTATTTGGATGATCTCTGTTTTCATTACTTTGCTCAGTTATATTGCTAAATACCTATGAAACAGTAAAAAAAAATATAAATTGAATACTAGATAAAATAAAAATTATTATATCATTACTATTTCATAAACTTTATGGAAACGAATCCTTCCTTCACAAATAATAACAAATAAATAGTAATATTGCTAATTTGGTACAAACATTTATATTACTTTTTTTGACGTGACAACGTCTTATAAATCATTTTGCGGGATGCCATGTTAGAAAAAGTGT
>NW_027115088.1:262557-263475 GCF_000696795.3 Halyomorpha halys
TATAACATTGGATTGATTTTAATTTATATTTATGTAATATTAGCATAGAGTATACGTTGTCACGGAAACATGTCGCTACACGGGCACGGTTTTTTTTTTTTTAAATAATTACAAAATTCATCAATCCATCTACATCTACATACCAGCTTCATTGTTTAATGTGCTACTTAGGGCATTTGATGGAATTCATGTTGTTAAGGTTGGCTAATGGTAATAAAGTTGGTTTAGTGGCGTGAGATATATAGTGTGATCTCTATTGTTTAAGTCCGCATTGGGTATTTATGTCACTAACTATTTGGAATGCAGCAGCATAAATTAATGGTTTATGATTGAAATGGCGAAGGTTTGACAAAATTAATAATTAACAAATTATAAGTTCAGACTTACCCAAGGTTTATTCTGGAAAGAGCGACTACGTATTAGGCATTGTGCAAAATTAGCTATAGTTGAAACTAGTAGCTAAAATCGTCATGGATACCATATTCATATATCAATGGTTCATTCATGAATAAGGGTCATTTCTATGGCAATTTTAAATACTAGTTTCAACTATAGCTACAGGGCCGCCCGTAGCTGTGGTTAAGACACAGTCTTACCAGTTGATGTCTATTGGCGGTGCCTGTTCGTATCCGGCCTGGGGCGTCGACTTTTTTCATTGAGTGGCTGTCCCAAAAAAATGAAAACATTGACTCCCAACCATGGTTAGGCATTATAGGAATCCAAACTTCCAATCTCGGAGTCATGGCCACAAACAAAAAAAAATTATAGTTAATTTTTTCCCATCTCTGCTATGTACTTATGTACAAATTATGACATATATTTACTCGAAATGTATATATTTACTTATATTTATTGTATTATATAAGTATTGTTTATTGCATAAACAAAAGAATAATAAATAAATTATTTATAATAAAT
>NW_027115089.1:0-1495 GCF_000696795.3 Halyomorpha halys
TTTAATATTTATTTATTGCTATTTACAACTGTACATTATAATACATTTAGTAAATCTGATCTAAGTTAAATTGGAGTGTTACAGGCGTGTAGAAATACTACCCATTGGTAGCACTCTAATGTTGTAACAATTTAAAAATTAAAAAAATATATATATAAATAAAATCAATCTATCATTTGTGAAACATACAGTCTCGACCATCGTTTTGTAAGATATCTATACACTTTGTTCTAATTTCGGAAATCCTTTCGAAGTCATTAGAATGATTAGTTGATGTTTTGTATTTTTTAATTGTTATAAATTTGTTAACGTAGCTATAAGGTATCGCAGATAATCTGACGAAATAAAGCTTGATAATTATAATAATAATTAGTTACTAAGTGAAATTACACTACTCTAGGCCATGAGAGCACTCCTAAAACTGTTTGGACCCGAATTTCACTATAGTGCATATGGATATATGGATATGCACATTTGATTCTGCAACCAACACAGATTATGCACTGAAGATTAAAATTGCTAAAAATATCGATGATCGACTTTACAAATTACAAAGTACCGCTTTAGTCGTAACAGTTCTGAGAATTGAAAACGATTCGAAAATCACTGATCTAGTTTTGCTACGGTTCGTATTAATTACTAAAAATCATGATAACATTTACTCTATATTTTATAAAGATGTGAGACGTAGAAGATTACTTTGAGAGAAGAAAAATGCTTTTGATTTTGCCTCAAACGATGTTGATTATATAATTTTCTTCCAAAAGCAAGATGCCGAGTACACAGCTAACTTGTAGTTGTGAATCCAGGGGTTCAGACATTAAGGCTGGTCGGCTCTCAAAACTAAAATAGACAATGTAGGAGAGTTAGACAAGGCTTCAACAAAGGAAGTGCGTGGGAGAAAAATGAAAAAAGCCAAATCAATGGGGTGTGACAGACACATCAGACGGCTACACCGAGGTGAAATGGAACTGCATTAGTTCTCAACAGAGGTATTAAGGATTTGGGAAAAGTTGAGAGTGAGTAATACGCATACAGGAAAATCTTATTTAATTATTCATTAATCTAAGTTTTAAGAAAATAGTACATTAATAAGATATCAGAATGTCATTTGAGGAAAATGAAGATTATATATATAAGGATACATATTTCTTACCTGTAACTCACTGAAAATATTCAATAATCAATCATGTAGGCAAGGATGGATATAGAAAATTGGTTTAAGGAGGGAAAGAGGAATTAAAAATATAATATAATAAATGCATAATTTTGCAGCTGACAATAAATACAGGAATACAATCAACGTTCGACCATATTTGCCAAGACAAAATTATTAAAATAAATTTGTTAAAAAAATATTTAAGAAAATTATCCGAAGCCCATTGGTATGAATCATTTATGTAATTAATTTTGCAATAAAACTCTATTCTGACCCTTAAAAATGCTAATACGCTGTGTTAATAAAAGACTTCCAAAAATATTTATACTAAGGAGA
>NW_027115090.1:0-1262 GCF_000696795.3 Halyomorpha halys
TACATTAGCTGGTCTCGTGGCCATCTTCTTTTCAGGCGCCTCGGAGGATTGTCAGGAATGGAAGAGGATGCAAGATTAGAAACTAGGGGGTTTGAGTGGTTAGAAAGTTTATAATGGAAGGAGTGATATTTGGTTCGGGCTAGATCGGTTAAATAGGAAACATCAAGGTCTTTATGTATGATTTTATTTGTGACAAAGTAAGGATCATTGAGGATTTTACGAAGGATTTTGGATTGTAAGGATTGGATACGAAAGGAATTCGAAGGTTTAGTGGAGCCCCAAAGCTCAACTCCGTATGTCCAGAGTGGCCTTATTACAGTCATGTAGATCAGTCTTTTGTAATGTGTTGGAATTTAGACCGTTTGTCTAGTAAGTGCTGTAATAGTCGGAATCGACGTGCAGTTTCCTGTCTTTTCAGTCTGGTGTGAGGATTCCAGGTTAATCGTTTGTCCAAATGTAGTCCAAGGTAGCGGATCTGTTCGACAGGGATAAGAGTAACATCGTTAAATGAAACTGAAGAGCAGTCAGTTTTTTCGGTTTACGACGAAGGGTAAAGGTGATTTCATGGGATTTGTTGGAATTTATCTTAATCCTCCAATTATGACACCAATCTTCGAGGGCTGTGATACGGGATTGGACATTTTTGGATACAATTAATGGGTTATTATTAACAGCGAGCACACATGTGTCATCCTTAAATATTAAGAATTTTTTAAAAAATATAATATAGCTTAATGGAGTCGGTGATATTTTTTGTCTACTTCTTTGGAAAAAGACAAATTGATTGTTGTACAATGACCATGAAAAGAACTTTTTGTGCTACAAACCTAAAACGCTTAATCTTTTTTCTAACTGAGAATTTGGGAATTTTAATAGATGTCAACCTGTCCATGGCGACAGGGGACATTTTGAAAAAACTGCACGGAAAGTTTGCGGCTTTAGCGCACTTGCTCAGCCTCCACTGGCTCTTTAAGAGTGATGGGCTGGGATCTCAAGAGCTATGCTCTACCCCTCATAGGTCAGGTCGATTGTGTAAATATTTTATTTAAGATATTCACATGTAAATGTGAATAGAGATTCTTTTATTTTATTTATTTATTTTTTCATGCACATAGTTTGATTATGTTGATTTTTTTTATCCTTCTGTTTGTATATATTTTAAGCGAGTTTTTATTTATTTTTATGTATTTTTTTCTTTTATTTATTTATTTTTCATTCTTATTTTAGTAAGAATGTGACCATTCAGCCCTATTACCTATTGC
>NW_027115091.1:0-3052 GCF_000696795.3 Halyomorpha halys
GGCACCGAACAAGATATCCCTCGGACAAAACTCATTACAATAAATTGACTAACAGACTAAAAGCAGAAATTAGAAAACACAGAATACAACATTTCCAGAACTTAACAGAAAACTTAAATACCACTGACAAATAATTATGGAGAACTACTAAAAAGCTACTAAAATACAAATCTTTCAACCATCCACTTCTCACTGAAAATAAGACCATCATATTCCACCAAACCATCATATTCCTCTCGCATCCAATCCTTACAATCCAAAATCGTTGCAGATTTGGCCCAAAACAGATATGCGTATTTTCATTCCAAACTCCTTAACCATCCTAACCCATTAATTCTTAATCTCTCATCCTTAACAATCCCTGATAATCCTCCGAGGCGTCTCAAAAGAAGATGGCCACGGGACTTTCAAATTTAAATTAATGTTTGAAGTACCACCAATGGGCTTCCCAAGATTATCAAGTGTATAGGAAACATACTACATATTTACCTATTGTATTATTTTGTACAGTTGTAAATTACAATAAATAAATAATTAAATAAAAAAAAAAAATTAAATAAATCATCAAAATTATCAAGTAGAAATAAATCGACGGACCCACCCCACTAAGACCTCCAGGGAGCGACGGTTCAATATCACTTTTGAAATATTAGCATACAACGGGAAGAGTAAACTTTAAGATAGTTAAATCGAGCAATATTTAAAAAGCATCTCAAATCGAGAAACGGCGTATTTAGACCCATATTAACTTATTCCTGCACCATATCGATTCTAACTGGTCCAACTAACATTAAAAAAATACTTATTCTAAAATAAATCCCTTGTTATTAACTTTTCATATTACACTATGATATCTATAATGCACTCTGAAATAAATATAGACACTGTACAGGATAACATATATAAACTGACAAATAATTTCTTCCATTCTTGCCCCAACTCAATAAACCCTCACATAATTAGGAAATTAGACTAAAACGACAATCCGTAGATTTAAACATAAAAGAACCAAACATAAATTAATGATATGTATTATATGTTACTCAATGATATACATTTTAATATTTTATTTTGGTTCAATAATGTTTCGTTTTTTTTTCCTCCCGGTTTATTTTACAAAAATATAAAATAGTGTAATTATGTAAAATTTAATTAAAAAGAAAATTGTATTGTATAAGCGGGAATCCCCAATACAATATGGAAAATATTGTACTTGATATATTTACGCAATAAAAAAATTGTATAAAAAAGATACCAACAAGTAATCTTTCGCAGTCCCAGTTCAATAGTGTAACATCTCAAAAAATTATTATTTTTTTATATGCATATATTAACATATTGCATGGATAATTATCCACTTAGCAATAAAGCTAATGTCTACACAATTAAGATCTCCAATATTTGTAAGATTTTATGATTCTATGTTTTACTGTAAAGTGTATCTGTACAGTAAAACATTTCTAAGATTACATGGAAATATCAAATAGCCATTTTTTTGAGCTGTTAAAATGTTGAACTGAGACAGCGATCTGTTACATTGCATAATGTATGTGGTTGCGATGATAGACAATATTATTAACCACTGGTAATGTTTTAAAGATAAACTTGATATAGCTGGTCTCGAATCAAAATAACGTTATACTTCTTTTATATTAACCGTTTTTAGTTTTGTATTTTGTATTTATAAACAGACAAAATACATTCTTGAATTTTTTATTATATATTTATTATTTTTACTTTATCTTTTATATATATATATAAAGCAGAGTTTCC
The DNA here is from genome assembly GCF_000696795.3 of Halyomorpha halys. NCBI lineage: Eukaryota > Metazoa > Arthropoda > Insecta > Hemiptera > Pentatomidae > Halyomorpha > Halyomorpha halys. Next base: position 1,774 of record NW_027115091.1, read on the forward strand.
CAATCTTTTTCGGATTTTTTCCGTGGCACCCTTAATACATCAGATTTTTTTCTAAATTTTTGACTTTCTTGAATAAGTGGAAAACTTTCCTTTCTAAAAGCGATTACCTATTTAACATCGAAAAATTAAAGACAGATACTTACTATTTTCGTAAAATAGTACGGCTGGGAAAGCCAATAGCCAATAGACGTTTCAAAAAGATGTGGATCGGAAATAAAACAGCGAAAAAGTTGCTAAATTCTTGGAGAATTTAAGAATTCTTTTACACTCCAGAAATGCGCCATGGATTTCTGGAGTGTAAAAACTCCAGAAATCCATGGTGCACTAATAAAGAACTTGTTGTTAGGTAAACTAATAAAGAACTTGTTGAAAATTATCATTTATAGTCAAATGTTCAAATATAGCATAGAGAATATTTTATTATATTAATAGGCAAATTATTATTTTACTTCAAATCAATGAAAAAGTATATAATAAATAAAAAAGTAGAATTTTTATAAATTGTTTTTATAACAGACTTATACTTCCCAAAGGAGAAGCTTTTAAAGCTTTTAGTTTTGTTAAAAATGTAAATAATGTTATTATTATTATATAATTACATACTTATATTAATATTATATTATTATCTAATTATTAGCAATAGGTAGTTCAAAGATGATTAAATAGTCGATTACAATTTATTTTGATCTTCAGGCACAAACCGGAGATCCTGTCTACATCTTCAGATTTTTGCAGCTTTTGGCTTACCAAGGGATTGAAGTCTCTTTGTTCTGCATCGGTTCTTCTTCACTCCAGACGGCCGTGAGTAGCAGTATTAATAAAGAAGTAGTTGAAGAATAATTTTAAATGGAAGTAGATCACTTTATGATAAAAGGAACAAAAACTAAAAGATGCTTTAAAAAAAACACCTAAATACCTTTAAAAATGGGGATTAGTTTTAAATATTGATAAAAGAGAAGCCATAATTTTCAGAAAACGATTTTCACAAAACGACTGTATAGGCCGTTTCGTTGACTATAAATTTAATTAATACCCTGGTCCCTTTTGCAAAACCAGTTAAATACAGCAAACTATTATTTAATCACCACATCAATTGGAAGTGCTAAAAATATATACATATATATCATACCTTTAATTAAATAAATAAACGTACTTGACTTTAAAATTCCACTAAAAACAAAAGAACAGATCGACTCTGCTATCGAAATACTTTCTAAATCGATAGGAACTACTATCACTAACAATACTTCACCAATGAACATAAAAAGTTTTAGAGAAA
>NW_027115092.1:0-373 GCF_000696795.3 Halyomorpha halys
TACTTACCATCCATTTTGTATATATGTATATGTTAATTATTTATTTTTTTAGGAGGTAAGAAAAAACAATTTTTATAGATTCAAAAACGTTATTTATTGATAGATACTACAATCAGCAACAGCGTTGTGGGCAATAGGTAATAGTGATGACTGGTCACATGCATACTAAAATAAAATAACATAAGAAGAAAAAGAAAAGTGCGTAAAAATAAATAAAATCTCTCTTAAAATATATACAAACAGAATGATAAAGAAAATGAACATAATCAAACTATGTGCATGAAAAAATAAATAAATAAAATAATAATAGAAATAAAATAATCTCTAGTCACATTTACACTTTTGTATTCAATATTTACACAATCGACCTGAG
>NW_027115092.1:2118-3264 GCF_000696795.3 Halyomorpha halys
TAATAGCGCTTCCAAACGATTTTAACACGAATTTATTAATAAATGAACCAAGATTTTTCTTTCACATTTATTTAGAGACGGATTAATTCTATTTCCCCCGCTATAATAGAGCCCGTGTTTCCACATCTTACCATGACTCCTCTCTCTCCCTTAGGATAGCCATTAAAACCGCCGGCCGCAGGAGCCGCTAGGACCCCAGGGGCCAGTATCTCCATATATATTATTCTATCGCCGTTTTTATTGCCCCTCAGACGAACCATATCGTCCGGAAGATGCCCTCTGGGCTATGCAACCATCTTTTATCCGCCCCGGCACCCCGTAGTTTCCGTATACAGAACGGCCCATCCCCGGCCAAATAACAGAGACTGGTGAGAGAAAGAAAAGGGAAAAAAAGGGGGCTAAGTGTATTCAATGCTGCCTTGTATTTACCCTGAAAAAAAGAAAAATATCCGCTGAATGTGCCTCCGTTTTAAAATATACAAGGGACCCCCCACCCCTCCGGATTCCTTTGCGGCCGCCCTCCTGTCCCCTTTCATTCCTCCACAGTCGGCTCTGATTGGTAAACATTTTCATTTCCAGTTACTTGAACCGTTTACATGTTTGTATACCTTTCCTTTGATTTTATTTAAAAAAAAAAAAAGGTTAAAATTTAATTTTTAAACAAACCTTACTGAAAATAAATCTCCTTTACTAAGAAAAAATTAGTTAATCTATTAAATCTTATTAAATAATAACAAGACTACCAAACAGATAATTCAGGTATAATTTGTTATCAAAACTACTCCTAATCACATCAATACAAATCCGAAGAAGTACTACCCACTCTAACAGTGTAATACAAATTAATCAAATTGAGATTCTGCATCTTTCCTAATCAATTTAACTTTTACTTTACGTTGCCTAAACCAGAATTTTTTTTCTCAGTTTTTCCCACATCCATTACAAAATACTGATCTACATGACTATTATAAGGCCTATCTGGACATACGGAGTGGAGCTTTGGGGCTCCACTAAACCATCCAATTCCTCCAGAATCCAATCCTTACAGTCCAAAATCCTTAATGCTCCTTACTTTGTCACAAATCAAGTCATCCATCAGGACCTCAGTATTCCATATGTTGCCGATTTGGCCAGAACCAGATACCG
>NW_027115092.1:4464-6961 GCF_000696795.3 Halyomorpha halys
TCCCAAACCATCTTCTCATTTATATTTTCACCCATATTCTTGGAAAACTTTTTTTCAATTATAATTTATTAATAACTGCACTGAAGTCAATGGTTTTATTTTTTTTTTTTTTTTTTTTTTTTTAATTTCTGTATTTGTACAATGTTGAAGACATTTCAAACACATTGGCCTCCAGTGGTTGTTTATTTAACAGCCCCGACTAGTCAATCCGCCCTTTTTGAATTAATCACTTGATGGAGTGAAAGAGGGCTAAAGCTCCATTAAAAGTTTTCACCTGCTAAAAGGCGACAAAAGGTTTTGAAACGTTGCGCCAAGGGCTGAGAATTAGGAGGACAGGCTAAAATACATTAGGGCTAGCCTGATTAAATCGTTATCCAGTTAGCTTTGGGGGGGAGAGGAGGGGAACGGGTTGAGGTTTAGTGTTCCAGTGTAAAATTTATAATGGGTTTATAATTATATTACTACTAACTTAACGTATCTACTACCTATTGCATAGATGGACGAAAAAATTATATAAAAAAAAAGTAATCATGATATTACAACGTCATTCTGATGGTAATGACTAGGATGCCAGATCCTTTGTTTTCATGATCTCAATTTGTTATAAATGAAATTCTCTGAAATTATGTGTTTGTAATATATCAGGGGATAAACTGAAAATATGAATTAAGAATCTTAAAACAAGAAAATGTATGGCAGGACTCTAACCAAGGAAAATAGAAGAGCTCTACTGGTTTGGGAGAGAAGAGTCCTAAGAAAGATCTTTGGAGCCGTTAAAGATGAGCACAGGTGGAGAATCAGAAGCAATGAAGAAATAAAGGAATTGTATGAAGAACCTGATATCCTCTGTGCTATTAAGAAGAGCAGGCCAAGATGGTTAGGGCATGTGGAAAGGATGGAGCCCTGTAGGCTACCTAAAAGGATGCTAAATGGTGCACTACGAGGAAAAAGGAAAAGGGGCATACCCAGGCGGTGGTGGCTGGATAATTTGGAAGATGATTTGAGAGGAATGGGAGTTAAAAATTGGAAGAGTCTCGCTGGAGACCGCGAGGCATGGGAAGGAATGGTGGGAGAGGCCCAGGTCCTACGAGGACTGTAGCGCCCAACAGTGAGTGCGTGAGTGAAAACAAGAAAATGCTTTTTGTGAAGGTATATTCATCAACTCCTTGCTTAGGAGATATTCAAGTTTAAAGAATTTCATTGTTTAGGTTATAATTAAAAATAAATTAAATCTGTACCGCTAAAACTCATGAAGGGTCAGGGATACGATACTTTGTAAAAGTACTGTTACAAGACCAACGGTTGTGCAAGGAGGTGATTTGGTCAGAATCTTGCTCGACCGCCAGATTTTTACCCAATTAATAGTACCCACTTCATCAGCCAAGATGGCTCACAGGATAACTCACGGCTACCGTAAATCAGAAAATAATTATCCTCAGCCGGATTCGAACCCAGGTCCTTACCCAGGCCCTTGCCCCAAGGGGTGTTAGCAGCACATTGCCTTACTGCTGAGGCACCTACTTCCCTTAATAATAATAAAGAAATAAATATGTATCCCAACTGCTCAATTAATGAAATGTAAATATAAATTGATGAATTTCAAGTTATTGGTTGTCTTGAGCATTAAGACTGGCTCGGCATCATTCTTCCACAGCAGCACTGAATATGTCACGCCCTCCAGATCTGACACCACTCTTTTTTTGGGGGGGAGTCACAAAAAAAAAAAACTTAAACAAGCCCAATCAATGACCTTTATTCTTTACGTAGAAGGATCGAAACTTGCCAAACGTTAAAAACTTAAGTACAGTAGAGCTATCTGTAGAGCAAATATCATGAAAGCTACTACTCCTACGAAGATAAACTTCATAAACTACTTCATAGTACATTAAACTATCTTTAATTTGAGTATTAATAGATATATATTCGTCTTATAGTTCCTAAAACATAGATTTCCCGCAGTAAATTCACTAACTACTGTTTTTTTTATATATCTCGGATCACTGAAGAGGATCTAGGAGGGTGAATTCCGGAGAGCGAATTGTTGATCGGGTGAATTAAAAAATAGTGAAATGGTGAAATTGGAGGAGCCGAAATGAGAAAAAAAATAGGAATGAATTGAAACATTTGTATTTGTTGTACAGACCAAAATTGATTGTAAAAGGAAACTGTTGGGGGAAATTATTTTTTTTTTTATTATATCTTATTAATATCTCTCTTTATATCTGATTATACCATGAATGTGTAATTTATATATGTAAGATTACGGATTGATAAGTATGCTGTGTGAGATAGCAACCTGATGTATTTAGGTAGCATAGATGAATAAAGTATATTATCATTTATTTATATATGATCTCTCTTATCTTTTAATACTTTCTATTTTATATATGTAAGATTACGGATTGATAAGTATGCTGTGTGAGATAGCAACCTGATGTATTTAGGTAGCATAGATGAATAAAGTCAACCACCCAAATCCACTTGTTTCTAACCTGGC
>NW_027115092.1:8726-10960 GCF_000696795.3 Halyomorpha halys
CTTAACATTATTTTTCATTTTATTCTAGTTAATTATTATTATTGAAAATGAATAAATATTAAATTTATTAATGTTATATTTTCCATAATCAGCTCTTATCTCAAAGAGGCTTCTAAATTAAATGATTTAGTATAAAATAATGAAAACTGCAATAAAAATAATCTAAAAAAATATGTAGGAACTAGGGTAGACCATGAAGTATAGAATTTTTTCTTCTGATTTTTTTAATTGTTTAAAGAAAACTCCATTTTTTTAAAATCCCTATCAGAGTCTCTCGTTGTATTTGGTAAAACCATCCATTCCCAAGATGAAGACATCCATCTTTTTGAAGAATTGTAATTAGAAATGACAAAGACGCCCTTCATAATTTTTCATTAAAAGGAGCCCTGAAGAATATATAAATATTAATATGAAGCAAGTTGGAAGTAGAACTTTGTGGCTTTTACAGATTTCCATGGCAATTAATTTGAGATTCACCCGACACCCTGGAAGGCTTGATGAATGCTCACTCCACCCCACCTTGTTTCTCTGAAAGCAACCCTCTCTCTATATTGTATTTATTTCTTAGAAGCTTTCACGTAACTGAAGAAACCTTAGTTTCTTATACAAGGAGTTACGAAAGTTTTGTTTCCAAAATGTTACATAAGCTTCTCATTATCCTTAAAATACAATATTTATTTAATCATATTAATTAGGTGTTTCAAGATTATTGATTTCTGAATACAGGTAAAGTTATAAAGATTGTTTAGAACTGGGATTCCCCAAATATTTTATAGCCTGTGCCACAACTAAGAGTCCTCCGTATTGAGGCGTGCTACAATTGTAGCCCCTCCACTTCAATCATATGCAATGCTTCTTTTCCTTCGCCTTTATAATATTTATTTCTATATACTATTGAAGCATGTTTGCATAAAGGTTTTCTCCTTTTGTAAATTTTAAGAATAAACTTACATAATACCATGTAAAATCTGCTTACTAATTGTTAATTTAAAATGAATCGAAACTATTCTAATATATAATTAAAGGTTGAGCAAAATCAATCAATGTGATAATCGTTCACTAATATAATAATAATAATAATGTGGGACTTTATTTTTCATTTTTTTGGAAGTTCCATTTTACATAAAGTTTCTATATTTGCGTTTTCAACTGAAAAAAATATTTTAGCTATCTTCTTCTTAGGCAAGTTATCCAACCCTTTCAAAGTTTATATTTATATGTTTTTCATAACTAATAAGAATGTTAAAATTAAACTTACTTTAAGGATGCCATTTTGATAATCCGGTGTCTAAACCCCAGCTAACTATTTAATTGAACATTAGACTAGTATGACATAAAATACCATTTAATTTTATTCGAAAAGCAATATGTCAAATTATATTCTGTCCCTGTGCCCGTCTATTACTGTTCTGACGTTTTAATCCACATTCCTTCGACATATTACAATCCTTCCAAGTTAATCATTCTGAATTATCAATCTTTAGGCTTAAAAGGTAGTAGATAATAAGTCATGTGAGTTAAAATTATAAGTCTGTTAAAGTTAATTTAATAATTAAGATGGGGTGTGGGTGGGTGGTGTATCTGTACGAATCTAATTATAACGCTAGATCATTAAGGGAATAATAATTGATAGTGAGAAGCCAATAATGGGGAAATTATTAGATTACATGAAAATAATACTTCCGATTATTGAATCATAGGTTACTCTTCAACATTACTGGATTTCGTTTTTTATTCGAATAAACAAAAGTCCAGTCCCAGCAAGCTTGGGACTAATTCTTCATTCTTTAATTACAAAATATTTGGTTTGGATGTGGAAAACATTTGGATTAATTGAGTAGGCAACTGATATCCATCTCCCTAATCTCGATATTATAAGGATAGGCAAGAAATAGATAAGAGGGGGAGAGAAAACACTTCACCGGGCAGCGAGGATTATCCTTTCAGAGTTAATGGAAAATAGAAGCTACGTGTTTATTTTCCTCAGGTAAAGAAAAACAGCGAGGGAAAACTATCCTAAGGCGATATATTTTCTTATGACCAGGATTCCGTCCGAGGAACAACATGACGTGTTAAGACTACAGTGCTCCCAACTAGTGCTTATTTGTCTAAGATATTACCCGTCTTGATTTCCAGATTAGAACAAATAAAAATATTATTTCAGTAAGATAAAATTAGATTATGGTTTTAAATTGATAATAAGGACAATATGTTAAAGAAAAAAAAAAATATAT
>NW_027115093.1:0-233 GCF_000696795.3 Halyomorpha halys
ATGCAGTGTTATCTACAAAAGAATTACATTACCAAGAGAAAATTTAAGTTAAAAATATTTTAAATAAACAGTGTAACACATTTATTGTCAACCCGAAAGAAATATAATTAGCTTTAACTCTTATTTGAAACGAGATCTTAAAATTAATAGTTTTACGTCGAAGGAATTTCATGAGTTTATTTTACATTTGTCATGATTTTTTTTGGCTTCATTGTGATTGTGTTTTTTGGCAA
>NW_027115093.1:670-992 GCF_000696795.3 Halyomorpha halys
CTTCTTTTCAGACGCCTCGGAGGATTATCAGGGATTGTTAAGGATGAAAGATTAAGAATTAATGGGTTAGGATGGTTAAGGAATTTTGGAATGAAAAGAAGTATATCTGTTTTGGGTTAAATCTGCAACGAATGGGATGTTAAGGTCTTTGTGAATGAGTTTATTTGTGACGTAATAAGGAGCATCAAGGGTTTACGTAGGATTTTGGATTGTAACGAGTGGATGCGAGAATTTGATGGTTTGGTGGAGCCCCAGAGCTCAATTCCATATGTTCAAATTGGTCTGATTATCGTAGTGTATACTAATTTTTTGTAGTGAATGG
>NW_027115093.1:2338-3905 GCF_000696795.3 Halyomorpha halys
TTGATTATTTAAATTTAAATTTCTTTAAATTAAAGAAATAATTTTAAATCTGCAATTAATTTTTTTAATGTTTCTTATCATCCATTTTTTTTTTTTTTTTAATCAAAATTCGTTGTAAAACAGTTTTATGATTAAAGACTTTCAAGTTACTATAGTATTCGGCTCAGTAATTTTGAAAAAAAAAAATACTGATAAACGCAATTTCTGTAAAACTTTTGATCTTCATTTTTCTTACACATATCATGCGGATATTATTATTAATATTACTATAAAAAACAAAGCTTTAAAATTACATATTTCAATATTATGTCCGTTTTCAAATATTACTAAAAAACAATAATTTGAAACTTTTTTGACTTTCCTACCGTCGCTAAAATTTCCCAGGAGGACTTAATAGTTGACAATAGTTTTTGAAGATATACTATTCCAAAACCAATACTTAAATAGGTGACTAGAAAACATAGCGCATTTTATTTTCGAATCAGGCCTATATCAATCCTAGTATCAATGTTTGGAAAAAAAATTTGTACCATTGCATAATGAAATCGTAGAAACTTTAAATAATATGACCGATTTTGTATCTATATCAACAATCAAGCAAACATTGAATACAGGAAAGAAATGATGCAAGCAATTATTAATGTTTTATAGAAGAATATTAAGATTTTATGCGACCTCTTCACATGCACAGTTTGATTAGATTTGCCCAATAAACCTCAGGCTTGGTGTGAAGAAGCCAGCTTATAAAATCAGCTGTATCATCTTTGAGGATGCTTCAGTATGGAAGAAATGTCCTTAGAGACCCTGACATCTTGCACAATATATATAATTATATAAACCAGGTCCCGTTATCCTATTACTGTAGTCAGCATTCCTTATGTAATTGTATCTTACTTTAATATATCAGGATGATATATAAGTCAGCAACTTAATCGCGTATGAGTCATCACTATAAATCTTGTATACGAGATAATTCTTGTCGATTCCCTTCACCAACCAACGAAGGTAATTTTAGTAAATAATAAGTTCTAAAATTTCAAATTTCCAACTTTTTGAGTTTTAAAGTTATTGGTGAAGAGTGAAAATGATACTATAAAATGGCAAAGGTTTTAAATTCTAAAATTTCTAACTTTTCAGGTTTCAAAGTTATTGGGGGTTTAATCCTACCTCTTAAACCTTCCCATAACAACGTCCCTGATTGAGCCTTGGCACATTAGTGCTTTATAAATGTCTTACACTCTGAACTATATCACTTCATATCTTTTTAAATTTTTTTTTAAAAGAATTTTTCAGTTATATAAGGCATTATTTTTATACTAGGGAATGAAATGAATCCAGCAGATCCGGAGCTTCTCTTCGAGAACTGAGCTTGGACTAAAATTATTCAATTTTATTGGAGTAGCTACTGTGTGACAAGACCATCCATCATTGGCCCACCCAACTGTAAAATAAGTAAGACAAAGGTAAAGCAGGATTTGTGTTTATAATGGAAGGAGTGATATCTGGTTCGGGCTAGATCGGTTACATAGGGAACATTAAGATCTTTATGTATGATTTTGTTGTTGAT
>NW_027115094.1:0-469 GCF_000696795.3 Halyomorpha halys
CATATGAAAGAAAAATTAATTTCATCAATTAGAACTTAATGATTGTATGTACTAAGTTTACGGTCGTGCACACACAAATAAAAAAAAATCAAAGATGAGCTAGGGGTCTACCCCCTATCCTTCTAATGGCGGACCAACCCATATTTTATAAATTATACAAATGTTTATTTCATTGCACTATTCATTGCTAAACTAATTTACATGTATTCTATAGTTTAGATACGATTATTTTTCCAATATATAGTGTACTGAGTATAAGTATATTGTACTTCCTTGTCTTCTGTTCATGCTTTAAGTTTTTAACTCGCAGTCTAGTTTGAAGTTTTTCTAATTGTTCAGAATTAAAGGTTTCAATTCGCAGAGAGAGAGAGAGAGAGAGTAATGTAAATTATTATACAGTTATTTCAAACTTTTTGTTCAGATATCATTTAATATTTTTAATTAACAAAAGAGATTCTTATTAAGTTCA
>NW_027115094.1:2574-3254 GCF_000696795.3 Halyomorpha halys
AGTTTGAGGGAATAAAAATGATGGCTGTTTCAAAACGGTAAAAAAAACATTCATTTTTCGTTTGGAGCTACATATCTTTAAAACTGCCCGCAACTCAAGAAAAAAAATTATTTAAAAAACATTATATTTGCTAAAATATGAGTCTTAACAGGGCTATTTATGTTCAATATTTGCCAAAGTACAGCTTTTTAAAAAGTAACACTAAAAAAAATGAGTAGTTCGTCATTTAATTTTGAAAAACTATCTCAAGAATCATTAGACGTACAGTTTTCTATTAGTACTCATATTAAACCTAGATTAATGGGCTATCAAGTAATTAATGGTGTTAATCTTCGTAGAAGTAGTAGTTTTCATGATATTTGCCAAGATTTATATGTTCGTACAAAATTTAGGATTTATGAAAAAATATACTCCAGGAACCATTAGACTTGTGGTATGTCCAACTATTAATATTGTATTAATATAATTTCCGTTTTGGGTAATTTTTCATAGAGATTATGGACAATTCACGAAAATGGTCTTATCCTTAAATAAGTTTTATTGTTTTTGTAAGAAGATAGTCCCGGTAGAATAAAGATAGAAAATAGTAAAGATTAACTGTTTATGTCAACCAAATAAAGTAATTAATTAATTAACTATTTATTAGTTACCAATAATTTAATTTGATACCAAAATAAATC
>NW_027115095.1:0-1088 GCF_000696795.3 Halyomorpha halys
GAACTGATAATTGAATAGTAAAAAAAAAAATTTATTGATTGATAATCGTGGAATTAGATGGTAATAGATTGAAAACAGTGAAAGAAGAAATATAATGTCATGTAGGTAAGAATATATGTATAATATATTTATTTATTTTTTCAGTTTTTTAGACACTACTTGCATATCTTATATAATACATATCTTCTTACTCTATCTACCTACATGAAATTATATTTCATCTTTCACTATTTTCAATCTACTACCATATAATTCCACGATTATCAATCAATTTAATTTTTTTTACTATTCAATTATCAGTTATCATTTTTTTTTTATCATTTATGATTCAATTCAATGCTTTGGATAATTCTAAATTTGTTTGTATACTATCCCTTTTCAATTTTATGTTTCTCTAAATGTTGTTGTTATCTCTTTTGTTCTATAGCCCTGATGAAGACCTGAAACTCAGGTCGAAACGTCGGCATAAAATAAATAAATATGGTTTTGTTTATTTATGTTGTTCTTTGCTGACCGCACCCCCGACTAACTTCTCCAATCAAAACCTATTTATAATTAATTCAGAAAATATCCCCATTACCACAGGAAACATGAGGATTAAATACAAAGGATTTACAAGTGGAATAGCAAGATGGCTGACAGCTCACCTATAATGTACCTCCTGATCCTGCTGGCACAGAGCAGCCTCAGGAGTGCCCTCACCAGGTAGACCAGCTCAGGGTCCTTTTCGTTGGATGCTTCAGTTTCCGCTAGAGTGCGGTGTTCCTTCTCCCATAAGTGTATATACCTCTGTAAGGCTTTTGTTGCGGATCGGTACTTCTTACCGCCAACTAAAACAAAATAGGATATGATTAAGGATTGGTACATCCAACATTTAACATTCATTCCTTGTACATCATCTGCCTATTTTTTTAAATATCTTTATTGAAATTTATAACTGTACAATTATATACATACATCCAGTAAATTTGATTTTAATTTATAATGAAGTGATACAGGTGTTTAGAGAAATTTCAACTAGAAGGTCTCGTGGCCATCTTCTTTTCAGACGCCTCGGAGGATTATCAGGGATTGTTAAGGATGAAAGA
>NW_027115096.1:0-1223 GCF_000696795.3 Halyomorpha halys
CGTCAACAGGTATACTGCAATTCACAACAACCAAATTTCGATTATGCAAAAATCATAAAATAATAAGACTTAAGGCCTAAAAATAACACCAAAACAATAATTCAAAAATCAAATACTAATTAGCATTAACCTAAAAATAACATCAAAACAATAATTCATAAATCAAATCCTAATAACCAGTAACCTAAAAATAACACTAAAATAATAATTCATAAATCAAATCCTAATAAGCAGTAACCTAAAAATAACACTAAAATAATAATTCAAAAATTAAATACTAATAAGCAGTAATCTAAAAATAACACCAAAACAATAACTCAAAAATTAAATACTAATAATCACTAACCTAAAAATAACACTAAAACAATAATTCAAAAATTAAATACTAATAAGCAGTAATCTAAAAATAACACCAAAACAATAATTCAAAAATTAAATACTAATAAGCATTAACCTAAAAATAACATCAAAACAATAATTCATAAATCAAATCCTAATAACCAGTAACCTAAAAATAACACTAAAATAATAATTCATAAATCAAATCCTAATAAGCAGTAACCTAAAAATAACACTAAAATAATAATTCAAAAATTAAATACTAATAATCAGTAACCTAAAAATAACACTAAAATAATAATTCAAAAATTAAATACTAATAAGCAGTAATCTAAAAATAACACCAAAACAATAACTCAAAAATTAAATACTAATAATCACTAACCTAAAAATAACACTAAAACAATAATTCAAAAATTAAATACTAATAAGCAGTAACCTAAAAATATCAAAAATTAAATACTAATAAGCAGAACCTTATTATTAAAAAAAAATATTTTAAAAGTATAAATTCATATATGATTTTATTAACTATATTTCTAATATTAGTGGATTTTCAACTTTAAAACTATTTTAATTTTATGCTAAATTGACACAGTGCTGTTGTGTTTATATTTTTAACATTTTTAAATTCACTAATATTTTCTTTGATTGGAGGTTCTCTTAGTTGTTATATCATTATTATTATATCATATGACATTAAATAAAAGAAAAAGTTTAATAATAAGGTAACTACTTATGAGTATTTAATTTTTGAATTATCGTTATGAGTTTAGCATAACTGATAAATTTTTGTTGGGAATTTTAGTATAACTGGGGGTGATGGCCCCGAAACGTTTCAATGGAAAATTGTTTTTACTTCAACTCATTAAAATAATTACAAA
>NW_027115096.1:4538-5471 GCF_000696795.3 Halyomorpha halys
TTCATTCGCAGTTCTCTGCGCAAAACGCCTTATAACTATCTAATTGTGTCCAAGCATCAATGCCATATGCTTGTAGCTAATATACTAATGTCAGGAATGCTTGTAAAGTGTCTCCCAGAAAACTGGTTTTAACGTTACAGTAGTTGTTGTAGTTGATTGTTGCTTAAAGGCGTAAAACCCTCTGGCCATCAACGCCTATGGCATGCTAAAAGTAAAAAATAAATAAATAAAAAAAAAAAAAAAAATCAAAGAGGAGTTATAATTTATAAAGAACGCGATGTGCTTTTAAAAATTCAAATACTAGTGTAATTTTAGCTTCCTCATCTGTGAGAGCTTCTGATCAATTTGGAGTAAGTCCTATCCTGTTTATTATTGGTAAATAGTGAGTACATTGTTCAAATCTATGTCTAATCGTAAGAAGTAACTACGTTACAGTAGTTTAACAGCCTCTACAGATACTAAGAAGTGTCATGCCGTACATGAAGCAATATTCTATAAAATAATTCTATGACATTTATGACACAATTTTTTTTTAACTGTTTAATAATATTAATCCAGTGATCTTTTTAAATACAAATTATTTCATAACTAATATCACTTAATTAAAAAAAAAACCATAACATCTATTTATTAATTTTTATTTTAAAAATTAAGGAGTTACAGTAATTGTGAAATTTATTCAAATCAATTAATTACGGTTTCGGACCCTGGGTGGTTATGTAATGCGTATTACATAACCACCGCACTATGGGGAGTTGTGTCGAGACCTCGGATATAGACATTTGAAATATTAGTAACAATTTTTACAATAAATTGTATTAATTTTATAAAATGAGGAATTTATATAAAAAAGTTAAAGAAGAATCCCCAAAATGATTTATTTGAATAGATATAACGATAATTGACCTTAAACATTCATCAATCGCAAGCATC
>NW_027115096.1:11288-11538 GCF_000696795.3 Halyomorpha halys
TACGATATAAGATAGATGCGTTGGCTTATAATAGTAAACAGTTTAATTACTATTTGAGTTCCTTTGACCGCACACGGACCATATCTCCTTTTAAATATTACACACAGTCAATTTGCAATCTTCCAATATTAATATTATTATATCAAATCACACAAATTTAAAAAATCACAAATACTAAGAACTACAACGTATACAAAGAAATAAATGTATTAATTTATTATTCATAGTAAAGACTTTAGGTTCCGTGCGT
>NW_027115097.1:0-1536 GCF_000696795.3 Halyomorpha halys
GAAGATAGAGGAGAGAAAACAGAGACTCTTGATTTTGCTGGCTTTGAGAGAAGATGTCCGTTCGGCTAGAAGCGGGAAATACTGGAAGCCATGGGAGTTTGGATATAGCATCATCGTGAAGAAGAGATCAACAATATCAGGGGAAGCTGTGTAATTGGTTAGTCTTATTTCTAAATGGAATTAATTGTATTAGTAAAATGTCTAGTAATTAAGTTTGTTTATGATTGCCAGGAAACCCGCCCTGAGAAAAGTCTCTGATGTTATAAAATTATATTGTCTGTTAAATATTAAAGTTTTTAATTTGAACCCAAGCTATCTCTTTTATATTTGAAATTAGTTTAAAACGATTAAAATTCTTTTTCTTTTATTTTAAATAATTTTTGATTATTACAATATATGAGGACAAGATGGTGTGGTATTTTCTGGGGGTGTGGTATTTTCTGACCGCACCCTCAACCATCTTCTCCTCATATAAATTATTTAACATTATTTACTTTATCTCAGGGCGGATTCTCTAGACGGTCAGAAGACAATTACACTTAATGAATTAATAGGTATATTGTAATATCCTCTTTTTTAATAAATAGTTGATATTTATAGATAAATGATTTTAATTACGTTTTTATTTTATATATATTGTTTATTTGTTGTTTTAAATCAAAAAGCAAGCTAACCAGTTTTCATTATCTAAAATAAAGACGCTTTTCAAAACAAGAAAGATGGCGGTGCGTGTCCTTCCGAAGTGTTTGTTGGGTTGTTGGTGTTTGATAACATGGAATGAAATTTGCCAACTTTTGTTGCTCTTATGCAGTAATTATGGAAAAGGAATAATCAAAGAAGAAATGGAAGAAAGTGAAATTATCTATAGACTAATTTCATATTAAATAAAGCAGAGCGATTGTACTACAATCGATTATTTTTTGGATCGGGGAAAGTTGAAGATGGAGGAGAGGAAACAGTGACTCTTGGTTTCGCGAGCTTGGGGAGAAGACGTCTGTTCAGCTAGAGAGGGAAAGAAAAAAAAAACCATTGTTGGGAGTTGGATATAGCATCATCCAGAAGAGATCAACAATTATCAGGGGAAGCTGTGTAATTGGTTAGTCTTGTTTCTAAGTAGAATTTATTGTATTAGTAAAATGTCTAGTAATTAAGTTAGTCTTATTAGTAGTAAAGTGGCGTCTGTTCTGATTGGCAGGTAACCCGCCCTGAGAAAAGTCTCTTATGTTATAAAATTATATTATCTGTTAAATATTGAAGTTTTTAATTTGAACCAAGCTATCTCCTGTATATTTGAAACAAGTTTAAAAACGATTAAAATTCATTTTATTTTATTTTAAATTATTTTTGATTATTACAATATATGAGGACAAGATGGCTTATTTTCTGACTGCACCCTAAACCATCTTCTCCTCAGATAAATTATTTAACATCATTGATTTTATCTCAGGGCGGATTCTCTAGACAGTCAGAAGACAATTACATTTAATGAATTAATGGCTATATATTGTAATAATTTTAAAATATTAAAAATAAAAT
>NW_027115098.1:0-2208 GCF_000696795.3 Halyomorpha halys
CTGTTTTTAGAGTTCTACTACTGGGTAGTTTCTCTACATCCTGTATCATATCATTATGTCATTATGATCAAATTTACTGGTTGTATTTTTTTATACAGTTGTAAATATCAATAAATAAATAAAATAAATTTAAAAAAATTTAAATGTTCATAGAGGAACTGTTCAAAGGTTCTTCTGGTTTGTAAGGCTAAAAATAGATGATTACTACTGCATTAATGGGTAGTTGAGTGATAATTTTATCATTTAAATTTTAAACAGTTCCCTATCCCTACGAATAAATGGTAGGTAACAGGCACTGTGAAAGAAACAGTATAGATTTTAATCAGTAACTGTAGGAGGTTCCTGAAGTGGCCGGAGGCTTAACACAGTACCGCCTGCCCAATACCCCAGTTGGCAGGAAGCTGCCCTACCCAAGGGTAATTGCTCTCGACCCTTCCCAGAACTGACAGGGTCACTTAGTGTCTTCGGCAAAAGTGGACTATTTTTGCCTCATAATGGCCCTAATTGTTTCCAATTTTCTTTCTTTCCAACCAACGTTCGATTTTCGTTTCGTGTTTTACGGCAGAAAGTAAAAACAAATCATTGCAGAACAAATTAACTTGAAACTGGTAAAACAATGCAATGTATGTTTTGAAAGCTAAAGCGTTACACTTTAAAACCGTTGAATAACAAAAATAAATCTCAATTAAAAACTACTGCGTACCTCAAACCTACCAATAGGGGTAATTATAATTTCCAATAGTTTAAATACACATTTTGTGATGAACTGCATACAGTTGACTAAATAATATTTCAAAATGTCTCAATTAAGAAATTATGAAATGGATTAAGAATATTGAAACGTCTAATTCACAACGGTAGCGTTATGTCTTTGTTAGTTAGATTGACAATTTATTAGATAACATTAGATAGTTGGTAGTTCAGCAATTGATTGAAAAGTGTTTGATACTTATTGACTTTCTTATTTGAGGAGAAAGTCGAAAAATATTTCGGCGTCAACTTTGTTTAATTGTGCGTGAATCTTAAAAAAATACAAACGCGAATTTATGAACATAAACCATTTTGTTGCTTAAACTGTGGTATGACGGATACCGGGATGTTTTAACGTATAAATTAACAAAACTAATTTCTTCAAATTTATTAATTGAAATTTTGTTTCTGATTGGTCTATTGAACAATAATGATTGTAATATACATGTATAAGGTGTAAAAAAGGGCAATGATTGCGAAGTAAATTTGAGAAATTGTGTTCATTCAGCACGTGCATAAAAAATGTTTTGGGAGAAATGGAAGATACACAGTTTTTGACTTTCGGCTTTTATTTAGACTAGATGCATAAAAAAACCCTATGCAGTTGACAGAATAGCCGAGTGGGAGCTAGAACTGCCCATGTTTTTCGCATATATCGCGGAAGCTTTACGTTCATTAATGCCATCGAATACAAAATTTACCCCAATATTGAATCTATTTACTTTTCCCCTTGCATAGCCCGTGATATCCACGGCTTCGATATTTGAATTTTGAATAAAAAAAAAAAATATTTGTTTGCCTTACTTCTAGATAACTCTCAAGGTTTTAGTACTACGAAAAATGAATAAGAAAGGCTGTTGTAGTCCATTCATCCTCCTGTATCATAAAATATATAGCTAGTTAGCTAGTTTGCTGTTCAAGTAATTTTAACTTAGATGTAAATTCCGAAATTTTGTAGAAAAAATTAATTTTCGTATTTTTCGTAATTCTTCTCCTCTAGCTAAAGAAATAATTCATTATTTCACATATATCGTATTTATATGTAATCTAATGAGTGGCACATAATGAAATTATATATATTATATAGTTCTAAAAAATTAATATTTTTTGGTGTCAATGAATATTATATTCATCACTCTGAATCTAATGGAACCATTTTGAGAGCTCTTTCAAGGCAATAGATATAGATATCTATCTAGGGTAGTTATCATTCATATCTCAAGTGATATGTATCACGGAAGGGTTAAGGCCATTATAAACAAAATTGAAGCTAGTAAAATGTGTTACAAGATTGATTCTATTAACCTTTTCATTATCTGAAATGGTTTTCGATATCCGCGCTCACAATTAGTGAATTTAAAAATTTTGACTCATATTTTATTGTAGTACATTTTGTTTATTCTTTTGTTTGTATATATTTTAAGAGAGTTTTTTTTTTTTTTAATTTTATATATTTTT
>NW_027115099.1:0-1184 GCF_000696795.3 Halyomorpha halys
ATATATATAAGTAAAAACTTTTTAAATTTCTTAAACACTCCAACTAATAAAATAATGTACACTAGAATTTAACCGAAGTCTACCGTAGGTCAAAAACTTCACGGTAGTTTAAAAGATTATTCATTATATGATCTTCCCGGTTAGAAACATATATCTGATATGGAAGTAGAAAAAGAAAATAAGTATAGTGGATTTTCAATGAGTATTCCTACTTCCCTTGAAAACTTAATTACCTCCACTTTATAAACGGTAGAAAGTATTTCAGTATTTGCAATATTAAGAATTTTGCCACTATGAATTTGATTAAGGACAGTGTCAATAAAACTATGGCTGGTATATGAAGTTCCTGACCGTGCATAGTCAACATTTCTATAGGAGGCGCTGCGACGGTGGAACCGAGTTCCTCACGAAGCCTAAGGGAACGGTATGCGCCAGGAATTCGATACCCTCCCCCCTCCACCTCACTGCTGTGTCAATTAAAATTCTTCTTCTCCATCCTCCAGTCAGTTGCGCAATTTAATTTTAGGATCCAAAAGCTTTGCAAGGTCTTGAAAAGAAACTAGGGGTTTGCAGAACCAGAAGTAACGGTAATCATCGAGTGTTATGAAGCAACAGAGTAGGGATTCTAATTCTAATCTTAAGTATCTAAAAAAAAATCGATACTGTTAATAAAGAATGCCATAATATAAGGTGAAAAGAAGCAAACACAGAAATATGCAAATTGGTGCTTTTTATTAAATTTGCTAGTTGTAACTTTCAGAAAAAAATTTAGATAAGTAATCCAGATGAATTTTAAAAAAGAGAAAAAAAAACAAACCTAAATTTCAATAGAAGATGAAAAAGCAATAAATTGCAAAAATAATATTAGTTTTAAGAAATATCCGCAACTACAAAATATTAATAAAAATTACTTATAATTTATCTTAATAAATTTTGTAAATATTTTAACAATATATAATTTTCTTTGTTTCAGGTAACTTCTTCACCCATACGATATATTTTTATTACTCTCTCTCTGAATAAGTAAGTAAAATAAATAACCAATGAAATATTTACAACATAATATAAACTAGATATTAGAATTTAAGTAAACTTTAGCGCGGTAATTCATATGAAAATATACTAATTTAGATTTATTTTTTATTTATATAGTTGTTTGAGAGTGGTTTAGTTTCTTTTTAAAA
>NW_027115100.1:0-3615 GCF_000696795.3 Halyomorpha halys
ATCTTTCGAATAAAAAAAAAATTTTGATTACAATTTAATTTTTTGTGTTATTTTTTACAATTTCAAGTTCTATCGGGCTTAAAAAAAAACCCTATATATGTGTACCCTCATACAAACAACTTTATATCCATCCAACTTTAACTAAATATATCCATACCTTGCTTGAATTGTGGCATATTTGACAAAAATAAATTGTGATTATTTTAAAATGGATATGTTTCTCAGATATTACCATAGACAGATATTTATTTCTCTACTGTGTTCCTTTATAAAATATTCCAAAGATCGTAGAATAATCAAAAAGTAAGATAAAATTTCTACAAAACAAAATAGTTTTCCCCTATATTCACCATTAATACTAACTAATACGAGGGTAAGACAAAGCAATATCAAAACGACTTGTGGCAATCCTTCACAGAGAAAATTAATAAATTCATATTTAATTTAAATTTAATTAAGTCTTGACAACTTTAAACTGGGATTTAATAAGTGGCTTAGAGGAGAGACGAAGGCTTCACAATAAATAAGAATCTACAGTTCAAATACTGTTTAGTAATAAAAATAATAATAGTATAATCCGTTAATGGGAAGAATTATTGATGTGTAACTTAAGTCATAAACTAATAGACAATGAAGACAAACTGCATAGTGATATCAATCTCTGCTCGCAATTAGCTAAGTGATGAGAAACTTTACGGTTTTTGTAACAGCAATATTGCAAAAGGATTATTAACGTAATGACTTCAGGCTGCATAACACGCTATGGTAAATTCGAAATATAATTATTCTCAGAATAAGTATTATCAGAAATTATGTATTTTTTTTCATCAAAACTTAAATCTATATTGAAAATAGAATATCCTCGATCTGAGCATTCCAAACTAGCTTGGATATTGTTTAGATTTCAAACAACATTTAGCTTGCAATTTCCTTCTTTTGTTTAGAAGAAAATGAGCTAAAATAAAATAACCATTCATAAGCTAAAAAGGTCATTGTAATTACTTAGGATTATTTTTTTCTTGATTATCTTTTGTAGAAATCGAGCTGAGAAAACAAGCGTTAAACTTGCCCCTGAGAATGGATTGTGGAATGTGACTAGGAAAAGATTGAGACCTTGGGTCCTGCATAGCCTACACTTCCTAAACAGAAATTTCACTCAAGAATGATATCAATAATTTACACAAATCCTTTCGTCATTTAGCATTTTTTTCCGTTTATGTGTTTTTAAATTAAATATACATGAACTTTGTATTGTTAATTTAAATATATCAACTTATTTAAGCCAGTTTTTAGTTGTTTATGGATGGGAAGTAACGAACAACTTATTATTAATTGGGGGATGCTTAGTATATTGTATATCAAGGCATTTTGGGTGATTTAGGCAAAGAGGAATTCATTGTAACTTAAGAAGCAGTTTATCTAATAACGCCAAAGGTTTAAGCCCAAGTGTGATAAGCACGTAAGGGCTAGAAGGGAAAGAGAAATATGCACCATCCAACTGAGGGGTGGGAAGTTAAGAAGAAACATAACACAGGTATACAATAAAAAATTGGATATAATATTTTCGTTGATCTATTTGTTTTTTGGTGTCTCGAAACGGAAAATGAACTACGTTTTCTTCCTTCGATTTTATTTCTGGCTATAAAAAATATTGTATTTTCCGATTATAATCAAAAATAATTTAAGAAGCTCTGAATATTCTAAATCAATAAAAAGGAGTCTGCTGAAATTCTTACAGGTTAAACTTTTAGAATTATACTTAGTTTTGTGAGAAGTCTCATGTGAGATTATTAAAATGATAAGACACTAAAAACTCCAAGCTAGTAGGTTTATTTTACTGAGTGAACGGAATATTATTAAAGGATATAGTAAGGTATATTGTATAAGATAATAAACTGTATGTACATAACATAATAATTTTTTTTTTGGCGAAAGCAACATTCTCCTACTTTCTATATCCCACAAATTCTTGTCTGGTTTAACGGTGGGATTTCGTAAAAATCTGACATTCAGGAGTCCTATTTGCGCTAGGAGAGATGTGGTTGCGGGAAGCACGATTTGTTATATGCGGAAAAGGAACTAAGAGAAAGCAATGAACTTTAGGAAATATCAAGAGCATTGTTCACTTTCTTCGCGTTCTTAAAGGAGAACAACTGCACGGAGGCGAAGACAGTTTAAGCCACAATTCAATTCCCAGTGTTATTACCCGCCTTTCCATTCTTATTGAAATGACCTTTGCCTTGAAATAAGTAAAATCGAGAAAAAAGAAATTTGATTCCTAACGGCAGTTGAAAATTAAACTTATATGGAAAGAGATAAAAAAGATTGTTTGATAATATATTATATTTTAACCTCACGAGCAATCTAATTACTCAAATGAGTATTAATAATAATTCAAAATTTTTATTTTATTACTTTTTCAATCATAATATTTTAATTTTCAGAAAGCATCATAATAGAATCGTCATTAGGAACATTGCAAAATAGTTATGTATTTTTTTTTACCTTAAAATATCCATAATGTGATTTACATCACATTGTTTCCAATCAACTTAAACTTTGTGTTTTTCATAAGCTAATTTTGACTCAATAATATACCTATTAAAATATGTTTCAAAGAACAGAATTCGAGATGGACGTTTGCATTAAATTTTAATTTGCTAAATTACCTTTTACAAAAAATTAGATGGTACATTTAACTGCTAGTACCTGCATGATTTTGTTTAATTGACCTTATCATTACTTTGATAGTGAAAAGCAACAAAAACAAACCCTTAAATTTATTTTTTAGTTTACACTATTCCCAGAAAAATTAAATTCATTTCCATTTTATTTAAAATAACAAAAAAAAAAAAAATACGAAATTACAAAAACCGCAAAACCGATCTTAATGATAGAGTTTAAAAACCTTAGCACATTCACTTTTGTGAAAACAGATTTCTTCCTTTTACACATGAAAAGCTAAAAGTCCTTTGAAAGTTAATACAATATGAAAAAAATGGGTCAGCACTATATCAGCCATATTGAATACAGTCCTAGACAATGCTCATGTGCACATTAAAGTCGTGTCCACATTTCACATTTTCTTCAAAAATAACTCCAATAAACGACATTTAATCCCGGTTAATTCGATGTTATAAATGTTAATTAGTGCTTGACAATTAATTATTGCTATAATGACATTATTGACCAAACGAATAATGCAACACGCACCGGAAATTAAAAAAGAAAATGGAAGGGATATTATGAGGGTTATCTAACCATGTTTCTTAAGAGTACATTCATCTGGCTATTTTGGCACATTCATAAACTTTCAACGATTAAATTTTCATTTTATATTAAACTAATTCCTTTGATTCAATATATAAATAACAGTTTAAGTTACGTTATATTTGCCGTAATGATTTTATTAGCTACAGTCCTATTGTAAAACAGATTATGTGATACTATTGTTTTAAAATACGGCATAATTATATTACGCAATAAAGAAATATTATTCTGGTCTAAAGTTTACTTTTTTGGAAAATTTATTTGTTCTATATAAAAAAGTGTATGATTGCCAAAAAAAAAAATCAATTATTTGAGATAATGGTTGCTAGAATTTATATAAATATA
>NW_027115100.1:3665-7595 GCF_000696795.3 Halyomorpha halys
ATATAATGATACTTATAGTTATTTTATCTCCAGATACTCATATCTAATTTTTTTCATAAATACTTTATGGTTTTGGAGTTTATATTTTATTGGCACTGACCCCATAATTTATTTATTTTTTTTTTGTGAAATTCAGTTTATTAGTTTTAGGTTTATCACTTTTTCCTAGTGATAAAATATTGTTTTTCTAATATTTATATATCAGTATGAAGTTAACAAGAAACCGTCCAACAATTAATCAAGTAACTAGAACAAACTAAACTGCAAAATTAATTTAGGATTAGTTTTGATTCAATTATACATTGAAATAGGTCAGAATTTGACCACTAATGAACATACTAACGTCGCCCAGTATTTCATCAAAAACCTTTGTGGTTAAGACGATTCAGAACTAACTGCTTCTTACCCTTAACCTAAACACGTAAGCTATTAAAACAAGCTAAAAACACACTTGTACAATAGATTTATCATTTATATTTATCTTGTACTATATGGATTTACAGGAGCGATTCTAAGGAAGTTTTTTTCTCTTACCAAACTTCTGGGGAGTATTTCCTAAAATTTTTAGATTCTCAAATCACAAATTTTTCAACTTTTCTATTTCTGTTAAAATTCTTGAGAGGAAAAATTAGGAGTTTTGAAATGAAATTAGGTTCCTCTTTCGAAATATGTGATAAATTTGAGGTTTTGAGAGTAAAATGTTTTGAGGTTGTACTACATATAAAATGAAAGAACAAACAATAAGCAATCAAACATTCATCTAAAACCATCGGTTATAAATCATTGAGAGTTTCCAGGAAGCAAAACATAATGAAATTTGGCTTTTTCCATAATTTTTAAACATCAAAATTACAAAGTAATCAATAAAAAAATAACACACTCACTTATAAATAGATATATATTTAGTTGGTATAAAAAATATAGTTCGAAAAAATTAATGTAAGGTAAAAATAATTATGTAAGTTCAAGATAAAGAGGTTCAATCCTCTGGTGATTTGGATGGAATGACTATATTCTTTATCTTTTGCCAAATTAGTCATATTATTCTTTTCTGAAGTTTACTGTTTTTTAACGAAATATAAGTCATTACATTACAGAATTTATAGATATTGGAAGTTCTAAAAATTATAATAAATATCCAAAATTAAATATATTAATTTCGGTATCATGATAAAGATCAGTGATTATAAACACAAAAAGTTTCTAAGATTAAACTGGCATAACTCACATTTAAGAAATAGAATGTCAGAGAGTTGATGTTACAGTTAAAATTATTATTATTATTAAGTACTTACCACACATCCAAAAATCAATTCGAAAAGTTCTGAAACGAAGGATCACTTGGTTATCTACTAGACTTCGACGCGGTAATACCTCATTTATGTTCTCGCGGTCCCGCGTAATTGAGAAATCATTACACTCTTAAATAGCATATATACAAAAATATAAATATCCAGTGACGTTTCCAAAATCTTTTGAAAAATACTAAAAATGCTGTAAAAAAAGTTTTGATTCAATTTATTTTTCCACATCAGTAGTTAAACCTAATAACTAGTTTTTAATAATTATAATCTAACCAATAAGGTTTAAGATAAAATTTATTTTCTTTAATGACGAAATTCAAATTTATTTTATTGACAAACAAAAATATATATATTTTTTTATGATTAACAATTTTGAATGCTCATTCTGCAAGAATTGATCTAATTTAGGACTAGATATTTTGTTTGACTAATTTGGCTGCTCTGTTGAAAATTTAAGAGATGAGCCAAGGCTGCTTTTAGGTATTGTTAAGATGTATTGACTAAATATTTTCTGTCACATTGTAAGTTGTTTAATTATTTTCTACGAAACTATTGTTATGCTTGTTTTGTAACAACAGAAGTAATGAACAATAGGAAATAGCTACTGGGGACTTTAAAGCTAGATTGATAAATTTGCTTCTTTGCTGGATTTTTATAATCAAAATGGCTGCATTGAATTTGTGAAACATTTTAATAGTTTGTTATGTAACAAATGTAGTATTACCAGCCAGCTTTCCTCCTTTCATTTTCATTGGTGGGGAGCTAGCTAGTTATTCAGTAAAATTAAGACCAAAACTATCCAAATGTAGCCAAAGTAGTCAATGCTAAATAATGAAGTTTCCTTAGTGATAATAACAGGAAAATATCTAAGATCCAAAAGTTATATACTTAAACAAACATTAAGTAAGATACATACTCAAACGGAATATATTTCAATTGATATTTTTACAGCATTACTGCTCCATTTGAAGTCATTTCACTGTTTCATTTGAAGTCATTTCACTGTTTCATCAAAAGTTTTTAATTAGTTAGTCATTCATCTTTATATAAACAAAAATAAATAAAATTTTAAAAAATCTAAGCTATAATTTATATCTAGTGTTTTAAAACTTTATCTTGACATGATTAACTGTTTTCTTACTACATCTATATATACGTTATTCATATTACATATAGTATTAATACATTATATCAGTTATGCAGAAAATTTTCATTTAATAAACAATAGAATTCTGCTATATTGTTCATTATTAAAAACCATTATCGAACAATGTTTTATTGATGATTCAGTTTATATAATTTTTTTGTCTATTACCAACGATTAACCTTAGAGCATTATGATATGTCATACTTTTCATATTCTCTTGATGTATCAGGAATTAATTATATGGATATTGTCCAAAATTATATATTATTAACAGAGGTTGATATGCTAGATTTTGTTAATGTCATTTTTATTAGATATTAAATCGCTGTTTTCATATTCTAGTTACTGTGTTTCTGTGTTGCGGTTCATCATCCTACAGAGAAAAGATATAGTCTTCATCTAAAGAAATAAGGTATGTGATTTTATCTGTGGTCTTCAAACTGCAGTCAACTCAGTCCTCTGAGAATTTCATTTTGTTCAATTTTATTTCAGAAAAAAGAGCTATAAGCTTAGCCACTTCAAATTAAACGAGCATGTAAAAACACAAATAATTAAAAAAATGATTATTCCCCTTGAATCACTAATTTTAAATTTAACACATCATTTAAGTTAAATCTTAAATCTTAAATCTATTTAAGTTCAATAAAAGCATTTCAAATTGAAAATATTTTCTGCAAATTTTTATTTTTCTTTATTCTGAGTGGAATTTTTAAACTATTTTGACATAAAGATTCTGTAAATTGAAGGCCACCACAATGCTTCTTAAATTCTTATACTCATTTATTAAGTTCCTTTTAATTTTAGCTTTTGAATTTAAAAATCATTTTTACTAGATAAGAAGTATATTATAACGCTTGAAATAGTTGTGTTTGAAATAGTGCTGCAAGGTAAAATAAAATTACTTTTTATACAGCTTTATAAGGTCTCGTTTCTTTATGAACAAGTTTTAGTCATAGAAGACATCAGGCCTTCAGAATATACCCAAATGATGTTTGGGAAAGAGTGTATTAATTTTACCAAAAAGGTTCATTAATAATGTGAATGATATTTAGAAAACATTATTTGAGAAATTGATAAACGTGGTAGAGATGTTGTCATGAGATATAATACTGGAGAAGTGTTATTTCGTAATTTGGAAAAAAATCTTGCTTTTTTAAAAAACTATTGAACTTAAAAAGCTCTATTAGAGCTCATATTTTAGAAAATCGATCTTACTGTAAATACTTTTTCATGAAGTTTTTTAGTGATGTCGAATATAGAGCTCCTAATGAGAAATGAGCAAAAATGTAGGTTTTTCTCAAATACAATAAACTTCAGGAAGCGCGAATCTATTATACTTTAATATTTACTTTTTAGAGGTATTTACTATATCCATTGTGTAATACAGGAAATTTTGAACCTTTTTCTGACAGAATATAATGCACGAAGAACTCTAGAAAGAATTGGAAGATTATTGATTGACCGTGTGTGAAGATGAAA
>NW_027115100.1:7645-31306 GCF_000696795.3 Halyomorpha halys
GGAGGATTTGACTACTACCATTTCCCAGTAGAAATTCCCTCTAGTGGGAAAAAATCCCTGTCGAAGTTGCGGGAATTTATTTTTCAAACGAGCAGATGGGAATCTGTCACCACCAGAGACTCTCGGCTCCGTTCAGGACCGGGAGTATGCTCAGGTTCGGAAAAAATGGGCTTCTGCCATTTTGGGGGAGCTGATGGAAACAATTACCATTTTCAAAATTCCCAGAAATTTTTAATTAACATTTGATATATCTTCTTTTAATCAAACTTTGATGTTTTCTTAGTATTATAAACCACTAATCAAGACATCTTCATTAAAAGAAAGGAGATTAAAATCAAACTAATTGAAATAATCTAGATGTTAACCAATTTGAAAACATATTTTTAATTCTCCTTGTGACAAAAACAGATAAATAGTCATGAATCATGATAAAAAAAAAATTGTCTATTTTTTTCAAATCAGTTTTGTCAAAATCAATTTCTGGTAGTTTTTTTTAACTGCTTTTAATTGTTAAGAACTTCAGTTTTTCATTTTATATAACTACCTAGTTAGCTTAAATTTTATTGCTGAATAATTCAAATATTATTTTACCTAATTAAAGATTTTTTATCGTATTAATGTTTTTTCATTTGAAAATCTAGTACTGGAAGATTATTGATTGACCGTGTGTGAAGATGAAAGGAATATGGTCCGGGTGCGGTCAAGAAAAACTCAAATAGTAGAAATATACTAATTTAATGAGCCTAAAGTAACCATGATAGAACAGTATTTAAATTCGGTGAACAATAAATGGAAATATACATTAAATATATACATTAAAACAGATAGAGAAACAAAGGAAAAGTAAATTATAAAATAATGGGATACAATGTGTGTAAGTAATTAAGAAACAAAATATACCAAATGAGCGGGATTACAGAAAAGTGTAAAATATAATAGAAAATTAATAATAAAGTAATAAATATGAGTATACTTAAGGAGTTAACAGATGAATATAAATTAAAAGATAGATACATGAATATAAAATCTAGTACATAGTTACTAAATCTAGTACATAGTTACTAGCTTTCATATTATTTATTCCGTCAAGTTTCATTAAATTAAATTTTGCATCAATGCTAATATCCATTATTGCCTCAAACAGCCATACTAAACTAAATAGTATATCAAACGAGGAGAAGATGGAAGGGGATGTAGTCAGTCAAAAACACAAATAAGTAAAAATGTATTTATTAGTGCCTTCTTCTCCTCAGTTATATATATCCACGTTCAGGTTATTAATATATCTTTTGTATATTTATCCATCTCATTTATAAAGATATGTATCCAACTATTAACTCCTCATTATTATATGTAGTATGTTCTTTTTTCTGAAGAAACTCATCAAAAACATTTAGAAAATATCTTTAAAACCAAATTTATTTTTATACAGCCTTCTTGAAACCCTTTTATAACCTGATCTACCTTGTTAGTTTGAGTCTATGAGTCTCTACAATAGGGGTGGCCAAGATAAAAAAAGGCCCGGGGTCACACTGCACAGAGTCACATAGACATATAGTCACATAGACATATAGTCACATAGACATATAGTCA
Source organism: Halyomorpha halys (assembly GCF_000696795.3). Taxonomy (NCBI): domain Eukaryota; kingdom Metazoa; phylum Arthropoda; class Insecta; order Hemiptera; family Pentatomidae; genus Halyomorpha; species Halyomorpha halys. The sequence goes on from NW_027115100.1 coordinate 9,239, forward strand.
CATAGACATATAGTCACATAGACATATAGTCACATAGACATATAGAGACACATAGACATATAGTCACATAGACATATAGAGACACATAGAAACTGATATTTGAATCGAGTGCCCATTTTTATCTTTGTCACTGTGTATAATGTGCAAATAAAATTTTCTTTCCTGAGGATGGTCTATTAGCCAAAACATTGAACTTTTGGTTTATAAATTAAAATTGGTGAAATAATTTTACTTTTAGTGGAAGATGTTGATTGATCGTGGGCAGTATATAAAAGGAAGATGGTCTAGGTCTGGTCATAACATAAATACATAAATAGCATAAGAACATAAATAACATAAGAACATAAATACCATCAAAACTATTTATTATGTGCCAATGTTTTGCCCCACTTTGCAAAGCTTCATCAGGGGTTAAAAAAATATAAAAAATAAAATAATAGAGTTTTCACGTTATGTATTCTCTTACTTTGTTACATTTTTTAAGTTGTTTGTATCGTTTTTAGCCCTGATGAAGCCATGCAAGATTGTCCAAAATGTAGGCTTATGATAAATAATTTTATTACTATTTGAATTATTTTAACCACACCTGGGACATCATCCTTTTTAAATTTAATTTAAAAAAATGAAGATGCATGTAACATAATAGTAAGTTGATTTGGAACATAATTTTTCAAAAACGTGAAGCCTTTCTAATATCTATTTAATTAAGGTCATCCCAATAATTGTAATATGTATGTCGCAATGAAAATACAATTTTTATTACAATATTTATAAAAATACTTGAAAAGTGCCCATTTTGATATCAAAGAAAAAGTGACAAATCAAAGATCATATGGTGTGAAGATAGTTGACCATCAACATATAAGAGGAGAAGATGCTGGGGGGGGGGGGAATGCGGTCAGCAGAAAAAAACAAAACAAATAAACAAAGGAATTATTTATTTGTGCGAACGTTTCGACCTAATTTTCAGGTCTCCATCAGGGAGTTATAGGCAGAGAATCCTGCTAAACTTCAAAGATCATATGCTTCATTATTTTTTAAAAGAAACAATAATGAATAATAAAATCAACTAAGGAAAAAATTGGAAGATTTAAAAAGTCAAACAGTAAAAAATTAAATTATTGGAGATACGATTCCAGCCAGGGTATATTTCCCCACCTGCAATGTATGATAAAATATGATTTTTGTACCCATCACATTATATTATATATATCTCTTTTTTCCCTCCTGATATTTTTAAAAAATACGATTTTCATGCCCAACTATATAAGTTATACATTCTGAGTAGTACTTGGTTAATGAAAAAAAGAAACATTTATTTAATATAACCTAAATATTCTGTGTAAGTAAGGAAATGCCCACCTGATGCTCTCAGCATCTGTCAGCATTCAATGTAAATTGTGATTTCTACTGAATGGCCACAGTTGACTGCAACTATAGTTTGATTACTTGAAATCCTTATTTAATTTTTAGGATTGAATAAATATTGAGAAGGAGGGGGTAAGTGAAGGTAAAAAGAGTACGGGTCGAAATCTCTGAAAATTAAAAATCGAATAAAATTTCTTTATTTATAAACAAATATTTTTACTTAATTTTCAAGAATATTTTGCTAGTTCCTATAAAGTTGATTAAAATATTATCATATGTACTACAATATCTATAATATTCCTTAGGAATATTTAATATATTTTACATTTTTAATAAAAAAGCAAAACATAATTTACATACTACACTTAAATGAAGTAGTATTTAAAAAAATACACTTTATTTATATTATATATTGTTGCTTGACCATATGATATACAAAGAAGCAGATGGCTTGGCTATCATTTAATAATAATATATAAAAAATGAAAACAATTTATTAAAATGTTTTGATCCACATTGTGCATCTTCATCTAGGATGGAAATATAAATAGCTATTTATATAGCTCCGGCCTAAAACTATACCTCAAATAGCTATGTAAGTCTCCAGCCCTGATAATGAACTATAATATGATTTGAAAAATCAGCATCTAATTAATATTTATCGCTATTTTTTATATGTTATTTCTGATTGCCATCTGGATACCACTTACTTTTTGTGAACTTAACTTTTATATAATACTCTTAATTATGATTCAGTCTATTAAGTAATCAACATGCCTAAGGATGATTTGAATCATAATTCATCACGACTAGCTTCTGACTTTACCACATTCTCCATCAAGCTCAACCAAAATTTTTCTTCTCCTAGTTGCTCTTCTATCGTTGGAACAAGTTTGTTAGGACCTTGAATATCATTGTATGCAATTTTTGGTAGGCTGTCCCTTACTGACTTGCTGTTTAATTTTCTGAAAATACAATTTGATTAGATCACAATGTGTTTTAGCCACAATACATGGTGACCAATACTTTGAGCATTTTAACTTACTTGTTTGCGGCAAACGACACCCATAAATTGACCAAATCCTTTGAGACTTGTCGGTCTGATTCTGTTTCTTGGGTATTGACCGCCTCAGACCGAAGGATGTACATGATATCATCAGCATGACTAACTCCTGAAACACAAGCAGAAACATTTGTTACTGAAATATTTATGATATTTAATGGTATTTCTAGTTGTTTATTTGTTTCTTCAAGTGATTGTAGCATTTTATTATCACATTTGTTATGATTAGAACAAATATTTTGGGGTATTTTGTGTTTAAATACTCTTTTATTGACATTCTTAAATTTAAAAATATATATAACTTTAGAAGTATAATAAAAAGGGGTAGGATTTTTAAGTGCTAAAAAATTCGAAATATGTACATAAATATGTGCTAATAAATTGTCAAATATTTAAAAAAATATGTAAATAATATGTATTTATAAATTTTGTATTATTCAACAATATAAATTACTAATTAATTAGTAACTTTACAACTTAAAAAAAGTTACATAAATATGTATTTATTATATATTATATGAATAATATTTTAAAGAAATTATGTTAAAATATGTACAAAATAATGAACTTAGAGAAACCATAGCTGTTCAATAACAAGACATTAATTAGTAATTGTAATTAAATTAATTGATTAATACTTAGAATGAATTATAAACAAATTATAAATGGAAATAAAGAATAATCCTTATTAAAAATTAAAAAAAAGCTTTAGAAAAATATTTAAAACTATTATTAAATTTTCAAATAAAAATCTTCATCGGTTTGACGGCAGAATGGACTTGTACCGGCTAAAAGATGTTTCAACATCTACTGATGTTATAGGGGCATTCTTAAATGAAGCTATTTCCATTGCATCTAGTTCGGTATTCTGCATCACCTGGGTGGCTGTCATAATTTGTTCCGAGGGGAATGGCTCCAATGGACTCAATGATTTTATATCCTGAATTTTTTTTTAACACGTCCTGTACTTTTTTCTTTATGACTTATCCGTTTTCACCACATATATTTTCCAGTCTTTCTATTGCTTCGTTCACAGTATTTAAATTTTGAGTCAGTGGAAGGTTCTTTTCTTCTAATTATTCTTTTATTCTTTATTGAGTAAATTGTTAACAAGTTGTTCGCTTTCTCTACTGCAGTGGCGTCAGCATTAAGTTTTGATATTATCTATTTAATTTTTTCAAAATTTAAACAATAATATTGGGTGCTATCAAGGTGCCTCATCATGTTATCACGTGTTCCGGTGGTAAAGCTAAGTCAGGATGTGTTTCTTTAAACTCGTGAAACAGAGAAATGGATTGAAGAGTAAACAAACAAATTCTAGGAAAATGCTACAGGAATTAGACCCTTGCTTTTTTCAATTGATTCTGAGGAATTCTCGATGTAATTCTGTATGAAAATTTATTATTGCCACTGCATTTAATTTATGTTCAAAGATGAAGACATAGAATTTTTATGCAATATTTATGATAAACGATAAATTTCACCTTCAAGTATCTTGTGTTCTCTTAAATTTTATGTAGTTTCTGCAAAAAATGTATTTAAAATTGAACAAATAATTTAAGGAAACATGTGATTCAGGACAGAATACCTAAAAGTATGTTAAAGATAACAAATATTTCAGAAAATATGTGATTTACAACAAAATATGTAAAAAAGGCCAAATATTTAAAAATATGTAAAATAAAAATGGTTTCTTTTGGCCAGAAATGTCTTGAAACACCTTTAGTTAGTGAGGAATCGCAGATATCATGGTCAGGTAAAAATATGTGAAAACATAAAAATCCTATCCCTAATAATAAATTATTGATATACTCTGCTCATAAAAACTAATCTACATTAAATTTGATATTTGTTTAGTTGGAAAAACATTTATTTTGTGGTGGTCATAATGCAATAAGTAATAGAGGAAGCTGCTGACCAGTGTTGCAAGAAAGGTAGAAGAGTTAATCGCATGTCCTGGTATGGTTCTAAGAATGGATGAAACGAGGACAGCTAGAAGGCTTTATGGCATGAAGCAAGATGGAATTAGGCTCAGGGGAAGACCGGAGGCAAGATGGATGGATAATGTAAAAGAAGATCTAAGAAAAAGCAAAATATCCATTATCCATCAAATGTGCAGCCAACAGAGATGACTGAACAAAGGGGATTGAGCAGGCCAAGGATGCACCAATTACTATATGCATCAGATGCACCAATAATGAATGAATGAATTATGTAGTAAGAGTTGCAATATAATACAACTCTTATATTCTAAGTTTAGTGTACATGATTCAATGATGGACAGGTATGATCTGTATGGACCATGTGGATTTAGGTCTACTGCTGCTGGTATGCTTTATAATTGTATTTGTACTTAAGTACAATTAAATATAGCTATAAAATAGAAAATTATTTTTATATATTTATTTTGATGCAGAGTGTGTAACTTTCTGTAGTTACTGAGAGAAAGGACTGATTTTCAATGTCATAATTGTTTTATGCCTTCTTCTTCTTTAGATTCTTCCCTCTTTAGTGCCTCTCAGCATAGAGGAGCATTCAGCCAGGAATTCCATTCTTCCATATTTCTAGCTAGGTTCCACACCTGTCAGAGGTCCTTCCCCCCTCACCGTACAGGATCGCTCAATGTAGTCGAGGTATGACATCCTAGGGCGGCCCCAAGGCCTTCTGCCATCTGGGACATATTCCATAGTGTTTAGACAGTCTCTGTGGTCATTCATCCTACAGTCTCTGTGGTCATTCATCCTAATAACATGGCTGAAATTAGCAGATGAGTTTACAGGAGCTCTTTCAGTGGGGCTATTAGCAGTTCCTGACGAATCCCTTCATTGCGAACTCGGTCCCTCCTAGTTTTTCCACTTGTCCTTCACATAAATTTCATTTTGGCAGAGTTGATTCTGCTCTCCTGCCGGTCTCTGAATATCCAACTCCTCCATCCTCCATACATAAGTATGAGTAGATATACTGTCTTGAAGATGTGCAGCTTGATATTTTTTTATGCCTTGGATAGTAAAATTGATCAGGGGGCAAATTTAGTTACAAGCTCTTTTCTTATTTAAAGGTAGTTCAAGTTGCTATTATTTACACTTTATTCAATCGCAACTTCTATAAAGATACTGAACATTAATACGTTGAACAACCAAGATTACCAATACCAATTGGCATTAAATATATTGCAATTCAAAAACAAAAATACAAATTAATTCAATTAGCAATCACTAATAATCAATAAACTTTAATCAAGGCAAAAATTAAATATGAATTGTGAATTAAATATAACTGTAAATTTAAATTATTCAAATTATAATTAAATTTATAAAAAGAAGGTGGTCCAGTTGCAGTAAAAAAAAATTGTTATTAAACTATTCAATGTGAGGTAACATTTCGCCTAACTTAACTGGGCTTCATCAGGGCTAAAAAAGATACAAACACTAAAATAAAGTAACAAAGTAAGATAATAGGTAACATGAAATAAAATTAAACTAATTTTACCTTTAATTCCTAGCCACTAGGGGTGGCTAAAAATGATTTAAAATACGTGAAGATTTATATAACCATGAAAAAAGTAAATCAAAGTAAAGTAAAAAAGTAAATAAAAATAAGATGTACAGTGAAAAGTTTAAATAAACAAATATAAATAGACAAGTATAAAGAATTAGCAAAAGGTGTCCTCGTGCTTACCTCCATTCAGAAAGGTGAGTGTCCTATTTTGTTCAATATTTTATTTATTCTATTCTTAGTCATTTTCCTATTCCTATTATTTCCCTTTTTTGTATTTTTATATTTCTTTTTTATTTGTTATTATTTCCGTATTCATTAATTGCCTAATACCTTTTTGTTATTATTGTTTACTTATACTTTGGTGCTTGGAGTTATTAATAGCCCTTTAAATGCATCCCAAACTCTCCAATACCATATCAGAACCCTCAAAGAATGGTGTCGTAATTAGAGGATTAAAATAAATCCCATCGAATCACCTTTACCCTTCAACGTAAACCTACCAAATGCTCTACAGTATCCTTTAATAATGTTGCTCTTAACCCTGTGGAACAGATCCAGGTTGCAACCGGACAAATGACTAACCTAGAATCCTCACACAAGATTAAAAAGACAGAAAATCAACTTGCTGGATTCCGACTATTACAGCACTTACTAGACAAATGGTCTGAACTTCCAGTCTATTACAAAAGACTGATCTACATGACTGTAATAAGGCCATTCAGGACCTACCGAGTTGAACTTTAGGGCTCCACTAAATCTTTGAATTCCTGTTGTATCCAATCCTTACAATCTAAAATAATTCGTAAAATCCTCAATGCTCCTTACTTTGTCACAAATAAAATCATCCATAAAGACCTTAACCATTATGTAACCAATCTAGCCCAAACCAGATATCATTCCTTCCATTATAAACTCCCTAACCAACCAAACCCACTTGTTTCAAACCTTGCTTCCTCTTCTATTCCTGACATCCTCTAAGGTGCCCTAAGAGAAGATGGCCACGAGACCTGCTAATGTAAAAACGTCATTGGAGTGTTACCAATGGGTAGTTTCTCTACACACCTCTATTAATCCATTATAAACTTACATCAAATTTATTGGATGTAAAAAAAACAAAATTACTTTGTTAATTCTCATATAAATTTTCATATATTTTACATTATTTTTAGTCATACCTTAGTTTACTTTTATTTCATCTTATCTATTCTCTTACTTGGTTGATTTATTTTAGTTGTTTGTATTTTTTTTTTCTTTAGTTAGGATAAAGCCCTGCAAACATTAGCTCATAATAAATAGTTTATTTACTATTTCAGTTGTTTTGACCGGACCCGGACCATTGCCCTTTTATATATTATTCACGGTCCATCAACGATCTTTCAATGATTAAACTGTTTATAAACCACTTATGTTTATTTACAATGTATAAATATTTTATTTTTATGAATATTAGTTTTTGTTTATTTTATTTTATTTTTATTATCATTATTTATTCACTTTTCTTTTTATCTGATATGTAGGGTATGTATGGTGGTATGGTATGATTGAGTACTTAAGGCTTAATACTTATTGCCCTTGAATAGGTTGTATAGGTAGGTTGTATTATTTAAAAATATAACAGTTTTAAAAAAATAGAAAATCTAGTGCAAGAAAGTTATCAGAGTGCCGAAGTTATTAAGGAGAAATTGAGCCTTCAATATAATAGTTACACTAATACTACTTATTAAAAGAAAGGGCTTGCTTCTAGAATAGACATACAGAATAAGGTACTGGTGATAAAAATTTTGTTCTAGAATTTGATTAGATACTGATGAAATTGAAATGTTTGTAATTACAATTTCAATTATGTTATATATTTTTTCTGAATTGAAATTGTTATTTAATCTTTCTATTTACCAAGTTCTTTTCCTCCTCCAAAAAGTGAGGAGCAGGTGTACTTCCCCATGTAGGAGAACCTGTAGAGATAGACAGGAGATTTGTAATGTTCAGCATGTAATTTTGCAGCTTTTCCGATTCCTTCGATGAATATTCGGTCACTCATAGCCTGAAATTATTACAAGGTATTATGCTCTAACCTTAATAAAATAATATGTTTCCTTATTTAAATTTATATTACACTTTTTTTATTGCCTGAATTGGAATATTTCATTAAAAACTTACCTTGATTAGGTTTGCTACTCCTTCTTTTGTGTCCAGATCAATGTTGTAGTACTCTTTGATCTTCTGAGAAACCTCTATTTTCCTCTCCTCGCAGGGAACTGTGTAATTGTAATCGAGCAAGTGTGGCAGCAATTCATTCCAGCGATTATTGAGCTCTCTTAGATTTTCTGGTTTTCCAGCAATTTCTGAAATAAATTTGGATTGTGTTGTTGTTATAAATAAGATTTTATTGAATCATATTCTTGTTGAAACTAAAATAAAATCTAAAATGAATTTTATTGTAATATGTTATAAGTAAATATATAGTAAATAATGTGTTTTAAAGATATGTGTTAGCTATGTGTTTTAAAGATTTCTCATTATTTATTAGACCTTATAAATTTCAAATAGCCAAGAGATAATTCAGATGACACTCCCAGGTAAATACATAATAAAGCTTATATGAACAATAAAACTATTATATATTACTAAATATTATATATAACAAGAATTATACATAAATAAAACTATTATATATAACTAAATATTAAAATTAATTTAATTTCAGAATGTAATTGGTAAAAAAATAATCATTCTATCATTCGGGTCATTCTGACAGGAAGGGACAATTTGATTTCCAAAGTCTTTTCCAAACTCCATTATAATTTTTTGAGTTAAAAAATATTTATAGTTGTTTATGGAGTTTATAGTTGCATATAATTATAGTTATATTGAACCACTTTTTAATATTAATTGGTATTTTTCAAATGAATGGAAATATTAAAAATTATTTTATTGAAAAGAGTCCATTCATCTTTCTAGGCCCAATCTTCCTTAATGAGACTTTTCCGAAGGTGAGGTAGCTCTTTCATTGGACATTAGCAAACCTCAGGGGTTTTCTAAATTTTAAGGGAATTTTCCTTCAAAATTAAGGAATACATTGGTGGGGGGGGGGGGAAACAACAGATTCCCGTGATTATTTTCTGGATAAGTTTTTTTTCTAGTTGCAACTGATTCAAATTTTCAATTCAATAATTTTTATATTGATAACACAGATTCAAAATTGTCACTTCCTGTAAGAATGATCTGTTGACATCTCTCTGGATCAAGTATATTTTGTCTGATCGAGAAAATCAGTTTTTTATGTTTCTCAAGCTGACTAAGTTATTATAATTTAAGGTTGAATAGACAGGGACCCACATTACATTTTTGTAATTCCGGAATAGCTTGTCTATAATATATAACAGATTGTCTACAATTCTATAATATTACCTGCTCCTGGATACAGTCCTTCCTCTTTTGTAAAAGTCAAAAGTAACGGAACGTCTGAAGCCTTCTTTTCCTTGAGAATGTTGATTGGAGTGTCTGGAAGGAAAGCATTGGGACTAGGAGGTTCGGCGACCAAAGCATAAGGAGAAAATGGGTTATAAAGCCAAGGCTGGAAAATAAATAATAAATGTATCTGTTGTATTAAATATAAAATCTTAACAAGATGTAGTATTCCAGTATTAAAGATCTATAACAGGACAATATTTTTATAAATAAATCAACCCCCAAAGTTGTGAAAGATGTGTTAATGTTGTGTTGTTCCTTTAGTAATACTTTATATTCCTGCAAAATAGTTAAGTGTTGCACAGAATAGCTATTGAAGCCACCACTAGTCCTATACCTTATAGTTGAATAGATTATTATAGTTGATTAAGTTATTATAGAATTGTCATTGTCATGTATTCATGTTCTTATCAAGAATCTTTAGTTTTGTCAATTAATAAAGTAATTAAGTAGAGTTAAATTATCAATGTCTTATTATAAGCCATTATCTCTTCTTATTTCTTACTCTCAATGTTTACTGAGATCTCCCTTTTATCCATCATGGGCAAATAATGGGAACGCTTGTTCTGAAACACATTTACGCCTTTCTACATTCTAATGACATGGTTCCATATCACTAGTTGGGATTAAGGACATTCCACTCCGCTATCCAGTAATGTCATTGTGGCATTCTCCTCTGCTAAATGTATTATCGGATTAGTATTCTCAATGTAGAACAGGGTTTTAATTTCTGACTCCCAGAAATGCCTTACAAACCCTGTCAATTCTTACTACTTGCATACTTTATTGTCCGTTTCTATCTCATAGTTAGGTTATTCAAATCACAATAGTGCCTATTCATACCAATTTTCTCAGTCCGCTGGAGTTCCTCAAAGTAGTATCCTTGGATCCCATTCTCTACACAGTTTATATGGCTGACATCCAAACTGATTCCAACTCGGTCACTCATGTGCTTTGATAACTGCACACTTATGTGCTGTTTGTGAATAGTGGCCCATTAATCGCATCCCAAAAGTCTCCAATCACATATCACAAAGCTTCGAGAATGGTGTCAAAAGTGGAGAGTTAAAATAAACTACAACAGATCCCATCAAATCACCCTTAATCTTCCTCACAAACTAATTGCTTCCTATATTACAATGCAGTTTAATAATACTTCACCTACCCCTATCGACCAGACCCACACCTGTAATCCTCCCACAACAATGAATATACAAAAAACTGCTTGTCACTCTCGACTATTACAACACTAAGCTTCGAATTAATTACAAAAGGCTCATTTACATTATTATAACAAGTCCTATTTGAACTTTGGGACAAATACTGTTGAATTCCTCTTTTGTCTAATCCTTACAATCCAAAATCCTTCCTAAAATCTTCAATGCTCTTTACTTTATCACAAATAAAATCATTCATAATAATTTGTTCAATATGTTGCTGCTTTGGCCTGATCCAGATTCGAACCTCTAATAAACTCCTTACCAACCCAAACCTGCTAGTTTATATTTTTTCTTTCTCTTCAGTTCCTGATGATACTCCTAGGTTATGTCTGACAAAACTGCCTTGAAGATCTACTATAAAAATGCTACCAGTGAGTAATTTCTGCATATATGTATATATATGCTTTAAAGCATTAGACCAAAGTTTACATTTACTCGTTATTTTTAGTTGTAAACTTCAACAAATAAAAGAGTTTACGTAAGAAATGTTATACCACGAAATGTTTGGTCGTTCCCACGATGTGATCTCCTGGTCGGTTCCGCAGGCATTCTATCATTGACTGGGAGTCGTGAGTGGGGCATCCTAACTGACTGGCGACGAAGTTGGCCTTCTCCCTTGCGTTCTCCGCGAAGGTCCAAGGGTTGAGGGAGACGCCACTCATGCAAATTGCAGCGCTGAAGAGACCTATTAAAGTTTTACCGTATTACTTCTTGTTCTCAACTATTCCTAAATGACTTTTATGGTTTCTTTACCTCTGCTAAGCGGAGACAACACGTGGTAGTCGACGCTAGCGCCACCGGCGGAGAAGCCCGATATGGTCACGCTGTTAGGATTACCCCCAAAGGCAGCTATGTTCTTCTGGACCCACCTGAGGGCTTCCACCTGGTCCTTCATCCCGTTGTTACCTGGAACCACTTCATCACCAGTGCTCAAGAAACCTGGAAAGAAAATGAAAACGAATTAGGAATTCTTTATCCTTGAACTTATGTTTCATTAGAATGATTTAAGAAATCAATTCCCAACTTCCATTTAATCCTCCTGATACTTGGTAAAGAGTAGGCAAACGTACAAAAATCAGAGAAGTGGATATAACTTATTCAAGAAAGTAGACAAAATCTAAAATTTCCCAACAATCTTGACCGGATTTCTAGCTTCCAGAGGTTTAAGGAGTATTACCTGAAATTTTCCCTAAACATTTTTGGAAAACCTACTCCCTCTATTTCCGCCGTAAAGACGTCCCTTATTCTAAGAAAGTTGGAACCTCTTGAAAAATAATATATAGTTATCTCTATTCTGAATCAACTTAGCATGTTACAAAAATACTTGTTAACACCTACTTGCAATTGATTTTACTTTCTTTAAAGTTATTTTGTTTATCTGAAAAATTTCAATTTGGTGGAGTTGGGTTTGGGGGGCATCACTTGAGGGATGTATGCAGAGAGCGTTTGGTGGTATCGGCATCGAACTTTCGGGTTCGTTAGGCCTTTACTATTATTATTATATGAAAAATTAATTTTTCACTTTCTGATGGATTTCGGTAGGTCAAAAATAGTAACTTAACTATCCAGAACGTTCAGTGGCGAATTTAAGATAACGGTCGGTGTGTCTCGGGCCTCACAGCAGGTGATTTTGCGATTGAATGGACGGCATTACAGATAATTACTTTAACGTGTGAAATCCCTATTAACTTCTGAATAAAGTTGTCTTCAAGGGGCGTGCCCTAATCCCCACCCCTTAGCGCCACATTTACTTAGAAGAAGAGTTGGGTTATGGCTCTCTCCGGCTGTTACCTTATCAGGTATAATGTTTGGAAGCATAGTGTGTAAGTACCTTCTTCTGTTATGGTGCAGTCCATAAGGACTACATGACTAACAGTGCAACTAGTCAATTGATTAGTAAAAAATTGTACAATTTACATATGTTTATAATAGAAACATTGGTTTATAATAACTAAAAGAATAAATATAATCAATAATGCTGCCGTAGGAAGGATTACTAATGTTTCTAATTTCCTTCCTCTGTTTTTTATTTTTTTCATTTTAGGGACTAAACGTATTCTACGTTAGGCAAATAAGCAACAAAATGTGTGAATAATGGTATAATAATTTATCAGCCCCGGCCACGAACAATTTTGATATATCGCTGTGGCTATTAGGACGCCGGTAGAGGACGAGGGAACTTGTTTGTTTACATGGCCTCGGCATGAGTAGCAGCGATTAATTTGATGTTTTAGCAAGTATTTTGTAAGTGTACCACAATATTGTAATACTGTAAGTCTGCCACAATATAATTGAGGAATCCCACGACTGTACCTAACCTACCACCTTTGCAATAAATACTTTTTATATACGCAGGCCCCAATCTATTGTTTAATGTACTCCTGACAGGGTTGGGATGGAATCATTACATGAATAATTCATTTACATCTTCAATATCATGTTTCAGTTGCACTATAATCACACAAAGAAAACTGATAAATGGTCCAAAACATAAAAAAAAGAAAAGAAAATCGTTAAAAGTAGAGAACAGATTTTTGCGTAGTAAAAAACAAAAAAAAAAGTATAGTAATAACCCCAAAATGTGCAGTAAAAACTCAAAATGTCCATAAAATAAAAATAATCATCTTTATTTTTTTGAGAAGTCAGCAAAAATACACAAAAAACGTATTTTTATGTACCCACGTTTCGAATTGAATTTCAGACCTTTATCAGGGTTGATACAAGAAAAAACGAAATAACAACCATAACTCGTAACATAAAAATAATAATATATAAACTTGAAAATATGCATAACAATAAGTTAAATAGATAGAAGTTGATTGATATATATGAAGATGAAATATAATATTTTTTTTAATAAAACAAATGGTATCCTTGAAAATCTTTATTATATCAACATTCCAACGTTTCGGGCAATTCAACCATCCTCAAGGACAATCATAAATATAAATTTACACCTCACATCCAAATTTAATAATGTGTTGTAGGCTATTCTGTCCTGGTCATTAATTAAAAGCCAAATCACCCTATTTTGTCGCAACTTTATTAATTTTTAAAAACTTTTAATTTTAGATCAACTTAACACTATCAACTATCATATAAACAAATCATTTTTGATGTAGTTGATATTCATATTGTTTGATATGATAAACAAAAATAGTTTGTTTATGTGATAGTTGATAATGTAAGTTAATCTAAAATGAAAAGTTTAAAAATTAATGAAGTTGTGAAAAAAATAGGGTGATATTTGACTTTTAATTAATGACCAGGACAGAATAGCCTACAAAAAAATTTTAAATTTGGATGTGAGGTGTAAATTTATATTTAAGATTCTTCTTGAGGACGGTCGAAATGGCCGAAACGTTGGACTGTTGATATAATAAAGAGTGTTGAGGCCTAACAAGGATACCATTTTATTTATTTAATTAATAAATACCAGTCTCAAATTGAAAAAAATATATAATGAGATATAATATTAATTATACAAAACATTATTAATACAAATTAATAATGTTTTGTATAATTAATATTTAAGTTAAGTTAATAATATATTAACTTAACTTAAATATTAATTATACAAAACAATAGATACAAATTTTTGTTTTAAATGTTTGTTTATTTCTTTATTTACTTGTACACTGTCTGTGTTTTAATATTTTTATAATTTATAAGAAGAAATCTGAATTCTGTGTGCTTTGAAGCTGGAAGGGAAAATGTATAAATCGAAAATAAATAAATAAATAAAAAAAGTTTCCCTATTATATAGAAAAGTTTTTAATGATCGTTGTGAAATATTTAATTTTTACCAAAACAGGTCGTAAAAATTTTAGTTTAACTGATGAAGAAGGCATTTTAAGAAACAAAATATCAAATGGAAAAAAGCTATCTGTATCAAATCGTCCAGGCTTCAGTGTCATAACCATCCTTTATAATATAATAATATTTACCCATGTGTTCATATATATAGATTTCTGACCTCTATAAATTACAGTTATACAATCTGGGCAATAAACAGCACAATTAAATGAACAATTTTTATTTTTTGTAAAATGATCCGACGTTATAATTAAAAATACGTGAGTACAAATTGATGTTGAATATAATAGTTTCTGAATTTATTTTTTTGAATCACTAGATTTCTTAAGTCCGGATCAGCCTGAAAGATATGGTTAGTAAAGTTTTCGAGGGAATCCGCGAGCGGTGGACGATATTTAAGTCTTATCAAGCCTTCGACGGAAACATATCCTGGACACAAATAGCACAGTCGATAAGAAATTAGGAGAGAAGAAAAAAGTGGTACTGACCTAGAGGTCCCAGCCTGTAGTTCATGCTCACCAAGATGACGTCCCTGTCCATGAGGATAGAACCGTCGAAGAAGGTGGAGCTCAGGAACATGAAGGCTCCTCCGTGGATGAACACGATCACATCCAATGGAGTCTCGTCTTCTGTCTTAGAGACCAGCTGCCAACATAATAATAATAATTATTTTTATTAATATTAATAAAAATTATTCAGTCTGAACCTTCTTTATTAAAACATATTACATGTCCAAAGTTTCGGTCATCATCAAGAACAATTTGATGAAATAATAGGTTTTGTCGGATTTAAGTTATCCGATTTTTGTCGTTGTTGTTTGAATTTATATAAAGTCGGGGTCGGGGGTCTCATTTTCTGATGCCCCCCTTGCCGCGAACACCGGAAGGCCCCGAAGACGCTGCGACTGCAATGCCGCCCCAGCCTATGCACTTTGCAAGCTAGGACCTGGCCTACCCCTACCATCACGCCAGGCTCCAGGACACGCTGGCCAGCCCTTGAAGAGGAAATACGTCTTTTCAGACATTGGTGGAGATACATGGTTTTCATCATATTCACCCACGAGGGAAGCGACCATAGGATCACCGCGGGGGCGAAGACGTCAATTAGATAAGCCAATATTGTATAAGCCATGAGACCACCCC
Organism: Halyomorpha halys; assembly: GCF_000696795.3. NCBI lineage: Eukaryota > Metazoa > Arthropoda > Insecta > Hemiptera > Pentatomidae > Halyomorpha > Halyomorpha halys. The sequence goes on from NW_027115100.1 coordinate 24,814, forward strand.
AATGCTCTGTTTTACATTACTATACATAAATAATTCTGAAATAACTCACTAACATCCTCTGCCCCTCCAGGGATTAATAACCTTATAAAATTAAAAGAAATATATGCATGTTGCAAATTAGCGGAAAGTCTCACAATTTTTGGCCCCCCCTTTTCCACATATTTTAATTATAATCATAAAATTACACTCGGGACACCTGCAGTATAACACGAGGAGGTCCCGATGTAACAGGTTTGTTTAATTATAATTCACAATTACTTATTACTTATAAGAAAGTACTGTAACTAGATCAAGGGTTGATAATTAATTAATTATAATACGTATAATAGCATTAATTTTAGCATCAGAGCCCCACAGTGATTTATTAACATTCCCTTTTTATTATGGACAAGTCAATTTAACACAGTTAAAATAAACCTATAAAACTCAATTGATATTACTAAAATTAAGGTACACAAATTATAATTAATAATATTTTTGATACTGTTCATAATAAGTTATAGTTGAAGGGGTAAAGTGGATGCAGGGTATATGTAACATTTTTTGAATCTTTAGTGTAGATGAAATGGGGAGGTACCTATCTCAGGTAGTGTAAGTGTGTGGTACTCAAACCTCAAAATCCAATCAATAAATGAGAAAGCTGAAGGAGAGGCTATGTACATTTCGAAACATAACTCCAAAAAAAAAAAAAAATAATAATAAAAATAATAAAATAAACCTTAGATTAATGATTTATTATGATTGTTTGAGAGTGGTTTATTAACATACACAATTTTGATCCATATTACTCTCAACTTTTATTCTCAAAAAACACTCCAACGTTTCGCCCCTCAGGCCATTTTCAAGGAGAAATGAGTATAATGTGAGAATGAGAGAAATGAAATATAATTATTGATGTCTTGTTTTTTAAAAATCTTATTTGCAGGCTAATTGCCCATGTCAGATATAACTTTTTATATCTTAAATTTAAAAATGAAAAACGAAAATAATCAGACCAATTTGGACATATGGAATTGAGCTCTGGGGCTCCACCAAACCATCAAATTCCTCCCGCATCCAATCCTTACAATCCAAAATCCTTGATGCTCCTTATTACGTCAAAAATAAACTCATTCAAAAAGACCTCAACATCCCATTCGTTGCAGATTTGACCCAAAACAGATATGCGTCTTTTCATTCCAAACTCCTTAACCATCCTAACCCATTAATCTTTCATCCTTGAAAATCCCTGATAATTCTCCGAGGCGTCTGAAAGGAAGATGACCACGTGACCTTCTAATTTAAATTAATGTTTGAAGTACCACCAGTGGGTGGTTCCTTCCCAAGATTTTCAAGTGTATATGAAACATACTACATATTTACCTATTGTATTATTTTGTACAGTTGTAAATTACATTAAATAAATAATTAAAAAAAAAACAAAAAAAAAAACGAGAAGATCATTTATATAAAAAAGTTTTTAAATTTAAGATATAAAAAGTTAAATGTGACATGGCCAATTAGCCTGCAAATAAGATTTAAAAAAAAAACAAGACGTCAATATTTATAATTGAAGACGTTTGTCGGGGGGTGCGGTCATCAAAGAACAACATAAATAAACAAAACCATATTTATTTATTTTAGGCTGACGTTTCGACCTGAATTTCAGGTCTTCATCAGGGGTTATGGCGTAGAAGGTAGGCCTGTAACTTCTACGCCATAACCCCTGATGAAGACCTGAAACTCAGGTCGGAACGTCGGCATAAAATAAATAAATATGGTTTTGTTTATTTATGTTGTTCTTTGCTGACCGCACCCCCCGACAAACTTCTCCAATCATTAATCTACGGTTAACTATCTACACCTGATCAATATTTATATTTCATTTCTCTCATTCTCACATTATACTCATTTCTCCTTGAAAATGGCCTGAGGGCCGAAACGTTGGAGAGTTTTTTGAGAATAAAAGTTGAGAGTAACATGGATCATAATTGTGTATGTTAATAATAAAATAAACCTTGTTTTCTTAAAATTGACTATTTGTATGATAACTCTTTCATTCACTTCCCCCTTCAATTAAAGCTGTTATTTTATTAGATTATTCTTAATGATGTCCGAAACGTTGTTCACATAATTATAATTTGAATACCTCAATTTTAGTAATATTAGTTATGTTTTATTGATTTATTTTAACTGTGTGTAAATTTACTTGTCGTTAGTTGCCTGTGAATTTTTATATATCAGTGTGAGTGCTAAGATTAGCATATACAAATTATAATTCATATTGTTTTGATACTGCTAATAATAAGTTATAATTAAAGCTGTTATTTTATTACATTATCCTTAATGATGGCCGGATAACGTAATATGTTTCTATAAAGAAGGTTGAGACTATTGGGATCATTTTTGTTATAATTATTAAAACTACCAGTCTCGAACAAGATAAAATTAACTTATCTAAAATAATTGCTTTTGTTAAAAAAATACCTTCATTTTAGGAAAATGGTCCAGTTGGCTGTAAAAAAGTACAATATAAAATACAATAGGTCTTCATCTGGACTAAAAAAAAAAATGAGGTAACAGCCATTACTCAGAGAAACACAAAAATAATAAACAAATAAATTTTGAAATATACAGAACAATGGATTAAGTAGAAAATATTTGATTAATAACAATAGAAGTACATTGATTACAATATACGATGAAATATAATATTATAGAAGCAGGAATTATTCAAAATAAATTACGAAAAATAAAAAAAAAATAAAGTGTTAAAGAAATAAACATAATGAAAAGTGTGGAAGAAAAAAGGTAAATGATGTGTAATGGAATGAAAAACAATTTAAATTAAACGAAATAAAAGATGATATATATGATACAATGGGCAAGAAACACTTTATGTTTTATTATTATATTATTATTGTATTTCATCTTCTATTGTTTGATTATTAGAGCGCTGTGGACCCAAATAATAAACATTGTAACAATTAAATTTCATTTACATCTATCATTTCTGTTTGTTACTTCGGCATATGAATAAATAAAAAATAACTGGCAAGTTAAAGAATATTTGAATACAGTACGAAGAAAACACATCTGAGTAAGTTGTATTTTCTAAGAATGGCTAAGAAGTTTTGTGTTGAAATGTTGTTGCCCAATGAAGATTAACTGAGAAGATTTCAACATTTGTAGAAGCCGTTGAAGGTAGCCAGCATTGAATGAGAATGCACTTCAAAGAGCATTAGTGCACTATGGCAAAATAGTGTCCTTCTCAAGAAGGAAAACCGCATGTCAAAGGTCTCGGTTCAACTATTCCTTCAGAGATATTCTTTTCAATACTACATAGTGTGTTTGAATATATCTGGTTACTAATTAAATGATACCATTAACTGTTTGGTAGTGCTGTCACTAGGATACGGGATAGTACAAAAATTGACAGCGAAGCTACTGTCATGGTTACAAGATGTATACATATAGTACAAGAGGTCCAAGAGGGGAAAAAGCCAGTTATTTTACCTCAATTTAAGATTACTTTAATGAAAACTATGTATAATTACTAGTAAAAATTGATGAGTCTGCCAAGTATAGATAGGGGGAATAAAAAATGGTGGCTGTTTCATAACCTTAAAAAACATTAATTTTTCAGTCGGAGCTCTATATCTTAAAAACTACCAACAAAACTAGAAAATCTAAGAGAACATTATTTAAAGAAGAGTAAATTTGCTGAAATATTAGCCCTAATAGAGCTATTTAGGTTTAATAGTTCTCGAGATATAGCTTTTTAAAAAGCAACATTTCATAAAAATGTACTAAAATATCAGTAGTTAGTTAATTTATTTTGAGAAATCTATATCTCAGGAACTATGTGACGTACAGATGTCTGTTAGCACTCAAATTAAAGCTAGTTTAACGTACTATAAAGTGGTTTATGACCTTTACCTTCTTAGGAATATTATTTTTCACGATTCACGATATTTTCTAAAATAAATTGATTTATAGTTGTTCGAACAAAAAGTTTGAGTTTTAAAAAACTTTATTTCAGAAACCATAAGAGATACAGATGTCTGTTAACACTCAAATTAAAGCTAGTTAAATTTCCTATAAAATATTCGCAAATGGATATAAATTTGGAAAAGAAAATTTGTCCGAACAACTATAAATCAATTTATTTAAGCAAATATCATGAAAACTACTATTCCTGCGATGATAAACCCCATAAAATAGCCCATTAAACAAGTTTTAATTTGAGTGCTAACAGACATCTGTACGTCACATAGTTCCTGAGATATAGATTTCTCAAAATAAAATCACTAACTACTGATCTTTCAGTACGTTCTGTACAACATTTTTATGAAATATCGCTTTTTAAAAAACTATATCTCGAGAACTATTGAACGTAAATAGCTCTATTACGGCTTAAAGCGTAGCAAATTCACTCTACTTTAAATGATGTTCTCTTAGATTTTCTATTGTTGTTGGTAGTTTTAAAGATACAAAGCTCCAAATGAAACATTAATTATTTTTAACGTTTCGAAAAAGCCGCCATTTTTTATTCCCCCTACCTATTCTTGGCAGATTCATCAGTTCTGACAAGTAATTATACATAGTTTTCCATTAAGTAATCAAAAATAGGGGAGAAATAAATGACTTTTTTCCCCTCTTGGGTTCTTGTACTGTGACAACCACATATATTATTAGAGCAAGAAAGGAGAAAAAAGGTAGTTATTTCACCTCAATTTAAGATTACTTTAATGAAAACTATGTATAATTAATAGACAAAACTGACGAGTCTATCACGTATAGTTTGAGAGAAATACTAAATGACGGCAATTTCAAAACCTTAATTTTTTATTCGGAGCTCTATATCTTTACAACTACTAACAACAGAAGAAAATCTAAGAGAGCATCATTTAAAGTAGAGTAAATTTGCTTAAATGTAAGCCACAATAGAGCTATTTAGGTTCAATAGTTCTCGAGATATAGCTTTTTAAAAAGCAACATTTGATAAAAATATTGTATGGAACGTACTGAAAGATCAGTAGTTAAGAAATTTATTTTGAAAAATCTTTATCCCAAAAAACATTTGACGTTCAGATGTCTGTTAGCACTCAAATTAAATTCTTTGAGCTTTTTGAGTAGAAAAGACACAAATAAACGAACGATTTATTTATTTGTGCCGACGTTTCCACCTGATTTTCAGAGGTCTTTATCAGGGCTATAAAAACGAAAAGACAACAACTATTATTCAGAGAGAAAAAAAAATTATAAAAATAAATAAATAATAGACTAAAAATTTGGAAATATACATAATAATGGAATGAAAATAGAAATTATTTGATAAATAACTATGGACAAAGACAGTAGTAGATTGATAACATATTATTTATATACATATAAATGTGAGTAATAAATAAATGGTACAGTGGATAAGAATGTTATATTGATAATTAATATTAAAAAGCATGAAAAGAGAATTCTCTTCCTATAACCTTGCTCTCGTATTTCTTACTTTCTCCATTCCCTATTCTCCATATATTTCTTCTTATCCCTTGTTCTTTCCTTTTACGATATTGATTTTTCGCTCCTTTATTAACTTAACTAATTCTTTATACTCATCTATATAACTAAAAGGTTTTTAATTATACTCGATATAACATTCTGATCCATCATTTATTTATTACTCATATTTATATGTATATAAATAATATGTCATCAATCTACTACTGTCTTTGTCCATAGTTATTAATCAAATAATTTATAGTTATTAATATTTTCATTCCATTATTATGTATATTTCCAAATTTTTAGTCTATTATTTATTTTCATAATTTTTTTTTCTCTCTGAATGATGGTTGTTGACTTTTGTTTTTATAGCCCTGTTGAAGACCTGAAAATCACAAATAAATAATTCGTTTGTTTATTTGTGTTTTTTCTGCTGACCTCACCTCCTGACCATCTTCTCCTTTTTTATATATCTTCACATAATCATGTTCTGTTACATTTTTTAGTGTTGCTGATAATTGTAAGCTCCTAAAGAAATTTTTTTTTTTAACGTTTCGGAACAGCCGCCATATTGTAACTAAAGTCGATCTTCCTATTATTTTTGTTGAATAAATCAGTTACTGCGATGCCTATCCGATGAAAGTGTTTGTGGAGATCATGTCCTTTGACTGAGCAGAAACACTCGCAGCTCGACTAACATTCCCGGGAATTTGTTTATAATTATTTATTCAATTTTTACTATGATTCACCTTTCAGAAGTTATAGGCGAAAAAATACTTCGTTATATAATTAGCTTTTTAGAGAAAGTTTTAGTTTCCATTAAGTATGGTTGAAAATATTTTATAATTATGAGAGATAGTTGACCGTGGATGATAAATGAGGAGAAGATGGTTGGGGGTGCGGTCAATGAAACACAAATAAGTATGACTAACTTATTTTAATGTGCCGACGTTTCGGCTAGAGTTTCTAGCCTTCTTCAGGGCTAAAAACAAAACAAGATAACAACCACAGT
>NW_027115100.1:32056-32810 GCF_000696795.3 Halyomorpha halys
AAAAGGTTTTAAAGATGAAATAATGCGTGCAAAAGTGGGCGGAAAAAAAATTAAATAAATAAAAAAATAATGTTGATTTATAAGAAAATATTTTATTTTTATTATTCACCGATTTATGCTTTATGGTTGTTAGGGCTTAACCTCCTTTATTATAATAATCATTAATTATAATAACATGTAGGTAAAGAGCGTACCTTTGGAGTGTAGACATTGAGGTAGAGGCAGTCCTCTGAGCCGTGGACGGCGAACGGGGTGTTCATCGTCATGTGGCTGTACTGGAGGCACGGCGGGGGGGTCCTGGTGGCGTTGTAAGTTCCCCGCCATCCTTCTGCTGCGACTGGGCTCTGCAAGCAAACAGCTCATTACATTAAATTCTGCTTCCACCATTATCGAGAACAGTAAAATCATAAAATTATCTGTAGAACAACCAGATCATATAAAAATTGACTATATTGTTTAATTTTTAATATCATACATGGAAAGCTTATCCATATATAATATCCTAAATACTTATCATTTTAACGAAGAATAACCCAAAGTAGTCTGAGGCAAAATCGTTCAACTATTGATCAATTTTTTTACTACTTCAATTATTACATTAAATCTTGGAATACAACAGGGTTGTTTATCAGCTTTATATAGTTTTAAACAAGCTTATAATTAACTCCGTCAGAGATATGCAGGCCTCTTGTAAAGGAAGTCAAAGATCAATGGCAATCTATGTGGAACGAAAGCCCAATGAGCAAATTAAAAA
>NW_027115100.1:33265-36565 GCF_000696795.3 Halyomorpha halys
AATTTTAAAAAAAAATAAATAAATAAAAAAAGATAAATAAAAAATTAAAAATAAATAAAATTTAACGAATATTAGCAAAATTAAATAAAATATAAATGGCGTTGATGACCAATGAAGTTTGGCGCCACTAAAGAACCAAACAAACAAACAAGCTTATGATTCTATAGACCACCAAAATCGTTATTCTGAGCTCAGGAGATGTAAAACAAGGCGATTATTATCACCTATCTTATATAGTTTAGCACTACAATACGTTTTTAAAAATGTGATTTGTGGGGTTTAACAAAATAAAAAAAAGGGTTTAACTTAAGGTGATAAAATACCGGTGCTTGGGTATGCTGTGTTATAAAGTGTTTTTTTTCTGACCTAGAAAAAATAAGAAATAACAATTATAATATATCTATTAAATCTATAATATAAAACACCTTGTTTTACCAGTATGGCATTGTAAGATAGCTTGCCGGGTCCGCTGAAGGCAGTGTCATCGATGTTGGTATGTGTTTGCCTGTTATAAAGTGTAAACAATAATTATAAACAAATGAATATATCCATTAAAGAAATTGTCGAGTTTGTACATGTATTGAATCATATTTAATAGTCCTTGGTATTTAAAAAGTGTTTAGAGTTAATGATTGGAGAAGTTTGTCGGGGGGTGGGGTCAGCAAAGAGCAACATAAATAAACAAAACCATATTTATTTATTTTATGCCGACGTTTCGACCTGAGTCTTCATGAGGGCTGAAACTCAGGTCGAAACGTCGGCATAAAATAAATAAATATGGTTTTGTTTATTTATGTTGTTCTTTGCTGACCGCACCCTCCCGACAAACTTCTCCAATCATTTATCTACGGTCAACTATCTACACCTCGTTTAGAGTTAATATTTTTATATTCGTAATTGTTATAAAACTAAAGAAAAAAATCATAAGAAAGCAAAATATGTAGTTTAATTGAAAATCCTACTAATAATTAATATGAAAAAATAAATATTTATTTGGTTCTATTTTATTTCCATATTTTAGAGCTAATATCAATAAATCCAACTACTTTCCGTGGACTCTACGAAAAACTGGTTTTCTTGGTATTTCGGGATTCTTTCATGTTTTCAAGAAGGAAAAGTAATTATCAAAATATAAAATAACTGCTTATCTCATTATTGAACAAATTATGTCTTGTTAAGAATGAAAAACAAGATCGTTAATCCGTATTATGTCTCTAAGAACGTATATTATTTGATACTACGTTGAACTATGTTTTAAAAACAGCTTTTCTAATCCTGCCGAATGCTAGAAGGCTTTGTATACATGGACGTAACTACATTTTTTAATTTTTTTTTATCCATTTTTCGGTGCAAATACATATTGGTAGACTACTTGGTCTTACAAAGACGTATGTCTAAAAATGTTTTATTTTAAATTTCAGACTTAGAGTGCTACCAATCGGTAGTTTCTCTCCACGTCTGTAACACTCCATTTTAACTAAGATCAAATATACTGAATGTATTATATAATATACAGTTGTAATTTCAATAAAGATATTAAAAAAACATTTCAGACAAATGTATGTAACATAATAATAATATTACATATTGACATAAACTGTAATAGGAGATAAATCTTTGCAATCCCAATACATTCGTGTCCCTCTCGGCCCTCCAGTTGTTAATTGGCGTCAGACCGATGAGTAACAATTTAATCAAATTCCTTATCCTATTTTTTGCTCACGCATCCACAAACATATCCTTGACGCACCTTCTTTTCCAAAAGGACTCGTCCGCCTCAAACGTTTTATTCTGAAACGAAAACCATTGCCCTTGAAAGATGGCTAATTATCTACTCTCAGTCAAAATGGCGAGTAAGCATAATAATACATGAAATTGCTCTTTTTTTATGCCAATTTTCTTTTCTTTTATGCAATAAAATATAAACAATTATTTTAGGCTTACGCATGCGCGTTTATTATTATCCTTTACACGCCTAAATGTCCTTGACACACCTATATTTCTAAAATTAATTAAAATTTTATTATTTTGATTTTTCGTCTTGTTTTCTTAACTCTTATCTCTATTAATTCCAGTTATAAAACTCCAGAATCTTTTGGAATCTTATTTTTTTCATGTACTCGCCCTTCCCTCGTTTGGAACCCTTTTTTTTACTGCCATCTTAACTGACATTTACTTCACCAATCTAATCCAATATTATAGTAGAGATATTTTGTAACTACTTTTTTTTTTTCTTTTTTTTTTTTATTTATGTATAAAAAAGTTGTGAAGTATCGAGTCAGTTAGTTTTTAAAAATTTTCTTTCTTTCTTCTCTGTATCCAAAATTATTCATAACGATGAGAAGATAGTTAACCTTAGAAAATATATATGAGGAGAAGATGGATGTGGGGTGCGGTCAGTAAATAAATATTTAACAGTGCCAACGTTTTGGTCATAATTTCTTCCCTTCATCAGGGCTACTAGTAGAAGATCGGCAATCTAAGTGGCTTAGATTCTGCTACTAGTAGAAGATCGGCAATCTAAGTGGCTTAGATTCTGCTACTAGTAGCCCTGATGAAGGCTAGAAACTATGGCCGAAACGTTGGCACTATTAAATAAGTTCTCTTAACTTATTTGTGTGATTAACTGACCGCACCTCCAACCATCTTCTCCTCATATAAAATTATTTATAGTCAATTTTAAAAAAAGTTAGAATTAAGTGTAGTCACACTGTTTTTTAGCCAATATATGTTATTGTATATTTAAAAATACCTTTGTAATTGTTCTAAAGAGATGAATTCCCAAAGTAATAGACGAAATGTTTTTTCCAAATTTTTACTAATTAAATTTATTTAGAGTTTTTAAGATTTGAGAAAGTGCGGTATGCATTTTTACATCTTTATGGCAAAATTATTTTTTGACGACTTTAAATTTTTAATAAATTCTTTGAGCAATGGGTTATGGGATTAAATTGGGAGTTCTGGTTGCAATACCTTCTTGCAACAATAGCATTTGTAGTTGTGAGCTACCAGTTACCTACTGTTGTACATTTGTCAGACTTAAAGTACTCATTGTTGATCTTCAATAATTTTTAGAATAATGAATAAGATGGTCAGGGGTTCGATCAAAAGAGAACATAGTTAACCACTTTTAATTTGCTGACGTTTCGCCCGACTTTGTAGAACTTCATCAGGTCTAAAAAGATACAAGAACAACTAAAAATATTTTGACATAGTGAGGTAATAAGATTCAAAAAGTTAAATTAAAGTAGGTTTAAAATTATTTAAAATAAGTGAAAAGAAAATTATATATAAATGAAA
>NW_027115100.1:37740-38405 GCF_000696795.3 Halyomorpha halys
TTCCTTCCCAAGATTTTCAAGTGTATATGAAACATACTACATATTTACCTATTGTATTATTTTGTACAGTTGTAAATTGCATTAAATAAATAATTAAAAAAAAACAAAGTTTTATTGGGTCTCTTGTTCATATTAACCTGATAGTTTGCGCAATTTTTTATATTCTTATTATTGTTTATTTTACATTAATATTATTTTATTTCTTTCATTTATATATAATTTTCTTTTCACTTATTTTTACATAATTTTAACCCTACTTTAATTTAACTTTTTTTTATCTTATTATCTTACTATGTAAAAATATTCTTAGTTGTTTAAATATCTTTATAGCCTCGATGAAGCTCTACAAAGTGGGGTGAAGCGTCAGAAAATAAATAGTTGTTTACTATTTTTGTTCTCTTTAGTCCGCAACCCTGACCAACTTCCTATATATCAATTTTTACGGTCAACTATACATACATATATAGTTTTATTTTTTTCATTTTTCTTCAATATATGAAGTAACTGAAGGTGGTAGCACCACTCAATCAAAACATTGGAATATATTGCGTTCAGTATAATGCATAAAAGTTTCTAGTCTATTTTGATGTATCTAATTCCGGATAGGTATCTAATACCCCGGACCATCTTCATAATTTGAAATTATACGGTCAATTATATATATA
>NW_027115100.1:41425-42118 GCF_000696795.3 Halyomorpha halys
ATTTAAATTTTGGAAAACTCCTCACATAGCTAGAATTGCTTCGTGAGGAATATCCGGAACATTATTATAACATTGAGCAGAGTAGTACAGGCAGCTAAATGTCATTATTATACATTCCTTTAAAGAAAGGGGATTCCCCTGCTTCGTCACACAAGAACTAATGAAAAATTCCAGGCTCGTTTCAATTGCTCCGAATCGTAGGTTGCGAAAAAATATGAAATGCAATGGTTGAAATTTTAAAAATATATTATTTATTGTGAAATTTACCGTTCCCCACTACGCTACGCCACTAATTATACTTATATATATATATATATATACTTATGTATTATATGTACTTATAATTATATGAGCATGACAAGGGGGAGGTGACGAGTTGTGGAGACCGTTTCTGTTATATTTCCTAAATGTTAGTGAACTTTAGTCGTTGACGTTAGTAAACTTTGTTCGTTGACAAAAATGTCAGTTCTTAATAACTGTTAAAAAAAAAATTGATAAAAGGAAGGGACGAAATGAGTCTGAGAAGACCATCCTATTAGTTTTCGTTCCCGTTGTTATTTAATAATTGATAAAAATAACCGATATGAAAATAACCAAACCTTTTGAAATGAAATGAAATTAGTTTATTATTCTGAGACTGGGTCACTTTAGAACAATTATAAGGTAATTTTAATTATAACTTATATTAAATTT